>NW_027552433.1:0-93943 GCF_045843805.1 Urocitellus parryii | reverse complement strand
TATCGCTATGGTTTGTGTGCTATTGAAGTAGCCCCAAGCAGAGACTGACGAGAATCCCTTTCATTGAAAGGGGTTGCCAAGCTTCCAAAAAACTACGAGTTTCCTGAAATCTCAGCAAACATTTTTTCACCCAATCTTGATGATACTTCCATTTAATGATCAGTACACCATCCCACTTGGCTCACCAAATTTCGTTCTTCTAGGTTAAACCGTTCCTTTGCAGTAACCGTTTTCATGTTTAGGTTTCACTCTGTTTTCTCCTATATGGATACATGTAGTTGGAACTCTAAATCAAACACGGTTTGTGCTAGCTCTTTGAAACTTGGCACAAGAATGTAGTTCCAAGTTCTATCGCTATGGTTTGTGTGCTATTGAAGTAGCCCCAAGCAGAGACTGACGAGAATCCCTATCATGGAAAGGGGTTGCCAGGCTTCCAAAAAACTACGAGTTTCCTGAAATCTCAGCAAACATTTTTTCACCCAGTCTTGATGATAATTCCATTTAATGATCAGTACACCAATCCCACTTGGCTCACCAAATTTCGTTCTTCTAGGTTAAACCGTTCCTTTGCAGTAATCGTTTTCATATTTAGGTTTCACTCTGTTTTCTCCTATATAGATACATGTAGTTGGAACTCTAAATCAAACACGGTTTGTGCTAGCTCTTTGAAACTTGGCACAATAATGTAGTTTCAAGTTCTATCGCTAGGGTTTGTGTGCTATTGAAGTAGCCCCAAGCAGAGACTGACGAGAATCCCTTTCATTGAAAGGGGTTGCCAAGCTTCCAAAAAACTACGAGTTTCCAGAAATCTCAGCAAACATTTTTTCACCCAATCTTGATGATACTTCCATTTAATGATCAGTACACCAATCCCACTTGGCTCACCAAATTTCGTTCTTCTAGGTTAAACCGTTCCTTTGCAGTAATCGTTTTCATATTTAGGTTTCACTCTGTTTTCTCCTATATGGATACATGTAGTTGGAACTCTAAATCAAACACGGTTTGTGCTAGCTCTTTGAAACTTGGCACAATAATATAGTTCCAATTTCTATCGCTATTATTTGTGTGCTATTGAAGTAGCCCCAAGCAGAGACTGAGGAGAATCCCTTTCATTGAAAGGGATTGTCAAGCTTCCAAAATCTACGAGTTTCCCGAAATCTCAGCAAACATTTTTTCACCCAATCTTGATGATACTTCCATTTAATGGTCAGTACACCAATCCCACTTGGCTCACCAAATTTCGTTCTTCTAGGTTAAAACGTTCCTTTGCAGTAACCGTTTTCATGTTTAGGTTTCACTCTGTTTTCTCCTATATAGATACATGTAGTTGGAACTCTAAATGAAACACGGTTTGTGCTAGCTCTTTGAAACTTGGCACACTAATGTAGTTCCAAGTTCTATCGCTATGGTTTGTGTGCTATTGAAGTAGCCCCAAGCAGAGACTGACGAGAATCACTTTCATTGAAAGTGGTTGGAGGCTTCCAAAAAACTGCGAGTTTCCTGAAATCTCAGCAAATATTTTTTCACCCAATCTTGATGATACTTCCATTTAATGATCAGTACACCAATCCCACTTGGCTCACCAAATTTCGTTCTTCTAGGTTAAACCGTTCCTTTGCAGTAACCCTTTTCATGTTTAGGTTTCACTCTGTTTTCTCCTATATAGATACATGTAGTTGGAACTCTAAATCAAACACGGTTTGTGCTAGCTCTTTGAAACTTGGCACAATAATGTAGTTCCAAGTTCTATCGCTATGGTTTGTGTGCTATTGAAGTAGCCCCAAGCAGAGACTGACGAGAATCCCTTTCATTGAAAGGGGTTGCCAAGCTTCCAAATAATTACGAGTTTCCTGAAATCTCAGCTAACATTTTTTTCACCCAATCTTGATGATACTTCCATTTAATGATCAGTACACCAATCCCACTTGGCTCACCAAATTTCGTTCTTCTAGGTTAAACCGTTTATTTGCAGTAACCATTTTCATGTTTACGTTTCACTCTGTTTTCTCCTATATGGATACATGTAGTTGGAACTCTAAATCAAACACGGTTTGTGCTAGCTCTTTGAAACTTGGCACAATAATGTAGTTCCAAGTTCTATCGCTATGGTTTGTGTGCTATTGAAGTAGCCCCAAGCAGAGACTGACGAGAAACCCTTTCATTGAAAGGGGTTGCCAAGCTTCCAAAAAACTACGAGTTTCCTGAAATCTCAGCAAACATTTTTTCACCCAATCTTGATGATACTTCTATTTAATAATCAGTACACGAATCCCACTTGGCTCACCAAATTTCGTTCTTCTAGGTTAAACCGTTCCTTTGCAGTAACCGTTTTCCTGTTTAGGTTTCACTCTGTTTTCTCCTATATAGATACATGTAGTTGGAACTCTAAATCAAACACGGTTTGTGCTAGCTCTTTGAAACTTGGCACAATAATGTAGTTCCAAGTTCTATCGCTATGGTTTGTGTGCTATTGAAGTAGCCCCAAAGAGAGACTGACGAGAATCCCTTTCATTGAAAGGGGTTGGATGCTTCCAAAAAACTGCGAGTATCCAGAAATCTCAGCAAACATTTTTTCACCCAGTCTTGATGATACTTCCATTTAATGATCAGTACACCAATCCCACTTGGCTCACCAAATTTCGTTCTTCTAGGTTAAACCGTTCCTTTGCAGTAACCGTTTTCATGTTTAGGTTTCACTCTGTTTTCTCCTATATGGATACATGTAGTTGGAACTCTAAATCAAACACGGTTTGTGCTAGCTCTTTGAAACTTGGCACAATAATGTAGTTCCAAGTTCTATCGCTATGGTTTGTGTGCTATTGAAGTAGCCCCAAGCAGAGACTGACGAGAATCCCTTTCATTGAAAGGGGTTGCCAAGCTTCCAAAAAACTACGAGTTTCCTGAAATCTCAGCAAACATTTTTTCACCCAATCTTGATGATACTTCCATTTAATGATCAGTACACCAATCCCACTTGGCTCACCAAATTTCGTTCTTCTAGGTTAAAAAGTTCCTTTGCCGTAACCGTTTTCATGTTTAGGTTTCACTCTGTTTTCTCCTATATGGATACATGTAGTTGGAACTCTAAATCAAACACGGTTTGTGCTAGCTCTTTGAAACTTGGCACAATAATGTAGTTCCAAGTTCTATCGCTATGGTTTCTGTGCTATTGAAGTAGCCCCAAGCAGAGACTGACGAGAATCCCTATCATGGAAAGGGGTTGCCAGGCTTCCAAAAAACTGCGAGTTTCCTGAAATCTCAGCAAACATTTTTTCACCCAGTCTTGATGATAATTCCATTTAATGATCAGTACACCAATCCCACTTGGCTCACCAAATTTCGTTCTTCTAGGTTAAACCGTTTCTTTGCAGTAATCGTTTTCATATTTAGGTTTCACTCTGTTTTCTCCTATGTAGATACATGTATTTGGAACTCTAAATCAAAAACGGTTTGTGCTAGCTCTTTGAAACTTGGCACAATAATGTAGTTTCAAGTTCTATCGCTAGGGTTTGTGTGCTATTGAAGTAGCCCCAAGCAGAGACTGACGAGAATCCCTTTCATTGAAAGGGGTTGCCAAGCTTCCAAAAAACTACGAGTTTCCAGAAATCTCAGCAAACATTTTTTCACCCAATCTTGATGATACTTCCATTTAATGATCAGTACACCAATCCCACTTGGCTCACCAAATTTCGTTCTTCTAGGTTAAACCGTTCCTTTGCAGTAATCGTTTTCATGTTTAGGTTTCACTCTGTTTTCTCCTATATGGATACATGTAGTTGGAACTCTAAATCAAACACGGTTTGTGCTAGCTCTTTGAAACTTGGCACAATAATATAGTTCCAATTTCTATCGCTATTATTTGTGTGCTATTGAAGTAGCCCCAAGCAGAGACTGACGAGAATCCCTTTCATTGAAAGGGATTGTCAAGCTTCCAAAAAACTACGAGTTTCCCGAAATCTCAGCAAACATTTTTTCACCCAATCTTGATGATACTTCCATTTAAAGGTCAGTACACCAATCCCACTTGGCTCACCAAATTTCATTCTTCTAGGTTAAACCGTTCCTTTGCAGTAACCGTTTTCATGTTTAGGTTTCACTCTGTTTTCTCCTATATGGATACATGTAGTTGGAACTCTAAATGAAACACGGTTTGTGCTAGCTCTTTGAAACTTGGCACAATAATGTAGTTCCAAGTTCTATCGCTATGGTTTGTGTGCTATTGAAGTAGCCCCAAGCAGAGACTGACGAGAATCACTTTCATTGAAAGTGGTTGGAGGCTTCCCAAAAAACTGCGAGTTTCCTGAAATCTCAGCAAATATTTTTTCACCCAATCTTGATGATACTTCCATTTAATGATCAGTACACCAATCCCACTTGGCTCACCAAATTTCGTTCTTCTAGGTTAAACCGTTCCTTTGCAGTAACCCTTTTCATGTTTAGGTTTCACTCTGTTTCTCCTATATAGATACATGTAGTTGGAACTCTAAATCAAACACGGTTTGTGCTAGCTCTATGAAACTTGGCACAATAATGTAGTTCCAAGTTCTATCGCTATGGTTTGTGTGCTATTGAAGTAGCCCCAAGCAGAGACTGACGAGAATCCCTTTCATTGAAAGGGGTTGCCAAGCCTACCAAATAATTACGAGTTCCTGAAATCTCAGCTAACATTTTTTTCACCCAATCTTGATGATACTTCCATTTAATGATCAGTACACCAATCCCACTTGGCTACACCAAATTTCGTTCTTCTAGGTTAAACCGTTCTTTGCAGTAACCGTTTTCCTGTTTAGGTTTCACTCTGTTTTCTCCTATATAGATACATGTAGTTGGAACTCTAAATCAAACACGTTTGTGCTAGCTATTTGAAACTTGGCACAATAATGTAGTTCCAAGTTCTATCGCTATGGTTTGTGTGCTATTGAAGTAGCCCCAAAGAGAGACTGACGAGAATCCCTTTCATTGAAAGCGGTTGGATGCTTCCAAAAAACTGCGAGTATCCAGAAATCTCAGCAAACATTTTTTCATCCAGTCTTGATGATACTTCCATTTAATGATCAGTACACCAATCCCACTTGGCTCACCAAATTTCGTTCTTCTAGGTTAAACCGTTCCTTTGCAGTAACTGTTTTCATGTTTAGGTTTCACTCTGTTTTCTCCTATATGGATACATGTAGTTGGCACTCTAAATCAAACACGGTTTGTGCTAGCTCTTTGAAACTTGGCACAATAATGTAGTTCCAAGTTCTATCGCTATGGTTTGTGTGCTATTGAAGTAGCCCCAAGCAGAGACTGACGAGAATCCCTTTCATTGAAAGGGGTTGCCAAGCTTCCAAAAAACTACGAGTTTCCTGAAATCTCAGCAAACATTTTTTCACCCAATCTTGATGATACTTCCATTTAATGATCAGTACACCATCCCACTTGGCTCACCAAATTTCGTTCTTCTAGGTTAAACCGTTCCTTTGCAGTAACCGTTTTCATGTTTAGGTTTCACTCTGTTTTCTCCTATATGGATACATGTAGTTGGAACTCTAAATGAAACACGGTTTGTGCTAGCTCTTTGAAACTTGGCACAATAATGTAGTTCCAAGTTCTATCGCTATGGTTTGTGTGCTATTGAAGTAGCCCCAAGCAGGAGACTGACGAGAATCACTTTCATTGAAAGTGGTTGGAGGCTTCCAAAAAACTGCGAGTTTCCTGAAATCTCAGCAAATATTTTTTCACCAATCTTGATGATACTTCCATTTAATGATCAGTACACCAATCCCACTTGGCTCACCAAATTTCGTTCTTCTAGGTTAAACCGTTCCTTTGCAGTAACCCTTTTCATGTTTAGGTTTCACTCTGTTTTCTCCTATATAGATACATGTAGTTGGAACTCTAAATCAAACACGGTTTGTGCTAGCTCTTTGAAACTTGGCACAATAATGTAGTTCCAAGTTCTATCGCTATGGTTTGTGTGCTATTGAAGTAGCCCCAAGCAGAGACTGACGAGAATCCCTTTCATTGAAAGGGGTTGCCAAGCTACCAAATAATTACGAGTTTCCTGAAATCTCAGCTAACATTTTTTTCACCCAATCTTGATGATACTTCCATTTAATGATCAGTACACCAATCCCACTTGGCTCACCAAATTTCGTTCTTCTAGGTTAAACCGTTCCTTTGCAGTAACCGTTTTCCTGTTTAGGTTTCACTCTGTTTTCTCCTATATAGATACATGTAGTTGGAACTCTAAATCAAACACGGTTTGTGCTAGCTATTTGAAACTTGGCACAATAATGTAGTTCCAAGTTCTATCGCTATGGTTTGTGTGCTATTGAAGTAGCCCCAAAGAGAGACTGACGAGAATCCCTTTCATTGAAAGCGGTTGGATGCTTCCAAAAAACTGCGAGTATCCAGAAATCTCAGCAAACATTTTTTCATCCAGTCTTGATGATACTTCCATTTAATGATCAGTACACCAATCCCACTTGGCTCACCAAATTTCGTTCTTCTAGGTTAAACCGTTCCTTTGCAGTAACTGTTTTCATGTTTAGGTTTCACTCTGTTTTCTCCTATATGGATACATGTAGTTGGCACTCTAAATCAAACACGGTTTGTGCTAGCTCTTTGAAACTTGGCACAATAATGTAGTTCCAAGTTCTATCGCTATGGTTTGTGTGCTATTGAAGTAGCCCCAAGCAGAGACTGACGAGAATCCCTTTCATTGAAAGGGGTTGCCAAGCTTCCAAAAAACTACGAGTTTCCTGAAATCTCAGCAAACATTTTTTCACCCAATCTTGATGATACTTCCATTTAATGATCAGTACACCATCCCACTTGGCTCACCAAATTTCGTTCTTCTAGGTTAAACCGTTCCTTTGCAGTAACCGTTTTCATGTTTAGGTTTCACTCTGTTTTCTCCTATATGGATACATGTAGTTGGAACACTAAATCAAACACGGTTTGTGCTAGCTCTTTGAAACTTGGCACAAGAATGTAGTTCCAAGTTCTATCGCTATGGTTTGTGTGCTATTGAAGTAGCCCCAAGCAGAGACTGACGAGAATCCCTATCATGGAAAGGGGTTGCCAGGCTTCCAAAAAACTACGAGTTTCCTGAAATCTCAGCAAACATTTTTTCACCCAGTCTTGATGATAATTCCATTTAATGATCAGTACACCAATCCCACTTGGCTCACCAAATTTCGTTCTTCTAGGTTAAACCGTTCCTTTGCAGTAATCGTTTTCATATTTAGGTTTCACTCTGTTTTCTCCTATATAGATACATGTAGTTGGAACTCTAAATCAAACACGGTTTGTGCTAGCTCTTTGAAACTTGGCACAATAATGTAGTTTCAAGTTCTATCGCTAGGGTTTGTGTGCTATTGAAGTAGCCCCAAGCAGAGACTGACGAGAATCCCTTTCATTGAAAGGGGTTGCCAAGCTTCCAAAAAACTACGAGTTTCCAGAAATCTCAGCAAACATTTTTTCACCCAATCTTGATGATACTTCCATTTAATGATCAGTACACCAATCCCACTTGGCTCACCAAATTTCGTTCTTCTAGGTTAAACCGTTCCTTTGCAGTAATCGTTTTCATGTTTAGGTTTCACTCTGTTTTCTCCTATATGGATACATGTAGTTGGAACTCTAAATCAAACACGGTTTGTGCTAGCTCTTTGAAACTTGGCACAATAATATAGTTCCAATTTCTATCGCTATTATTTGTGTGCTATTGAAGTAGCCCCAAGCAGAGACTGACGAGAATCCCTTTCATTGAAAGGGATTGTCAAGCTTCCAAAAAACTACGAGTTTCCCGAAATCTCAGCAAACATTTTTTCACCCAATCTTGATGATACTTCCATTTAATGGTCAGTACACCAATCCCACTTGGCTCACCAAATTTCATTCTTCTAGGTTAAACCGTTCCTTTGCAGTAACCGTTTTCATGTTTAGGTTTCACTCTGTTTTCTCCTATATGGATACATGTAGTTGGAACTCTAAATGAAACACGGTTTGTGCTAGCTCTTTGAAACTTGGCACAATAATGTAGTTCCAAGTTCTATCGCTATGGTTTGTGTGCTATTGAAGTAGCCCCAAGCAGAGACTGACGAGAATCACTTTCATTGAAAGTGGTTGGAGGCTTCCAAAAAACTGCGAGTTTCCTGAAATCTCAGCAAATATTTTTTCACCCAATCTTGATGATACTTCCATTTAATGATCAGTACACCAATCCCACTTGGCTCACCAAATTTCGTTCTTCTAGGTTAAACCGTTCCTTTGCAGTAACCCTTTTCATGTTTAGGTTTCACTCTGTTTTCTCCTATATAGATACATGTAGTTGGAACTCTAAATCAAACACGGTTTGTGCTAGCTCTTTGAAACTTGGCACAATAATGTAGTTCCAAGTTCTATCGCTATGGTTTGTGTGCTATTGAAGTAGCCCCAAAGAGAGACTGACGAGAATCCCTTTCATTGAAAGGGGTTGGATGCTTCCAAAAAACTGCGAGTATCCAGAAATCTCAGCAAACATTTTTTCATCCAGTCTTGATGATACTTCCATTTAATGATCAGTACACCAATCCCACTTGGCTCACCAAATTTCGTTCTTCTAGGTTAAACCGTTCCTTTGCAGTAACCGTTTTCATGTTTAGGTTTCACTCTGTTTTCTCCTATATGGATACATGTAGTTGGAACTCTAAATCAAACACGGTTTGTGCTAGCTCTTTGAAACTTGGCACAATAATGTAGTTCCAAGTTCTATCGCTATGGTTTGTGTGCTATTGAAGTAGCCCCAAGCAGAGACTGACGAGAATCCCTTTCATTGAAAGGGGTTGCCAAGCTTCCAAAAAACTACGAGTTTCCTGAAATCTCAGCAAACATTTTTTCACCCAATCTTGATGATACTTCCATTTAATGATCAGTACACCAATCCCACTTGGCTCACCAAATTTCGTTCTTCTAGGTTAAAAAGTTCCTTTGCCGTAACCGTTTTCATGTTTAGGTTTCACTCTGTTTTCTCCTATATGGATACATGTAGTTGGAACTCTAAATCAAACACGGTTTGTGCTAGCTCTTTGAAACTTGGCACAATAATGTAGTTCCAAGTTCTATCGCTATGGTTTCTGTGCTATTGAAGTAGCCCCAAGCAGAGACTGACGAGAATCCCTATCATGGAAAGGGGTTGCCAGGCTTCCAAAAAACTGCGAGTTTCCTGAAATCTCAGCAAACATTTTTTCACCCAGTCTTGATGATAATTCCATTTAATGATCAGTACACCAATCCCACTTGGCTCACCAAATTTCGTTCTTCTAGGTTAAACCGTTTCTTTGCAGTAATCGTTTTCATATTTAGGTTTCACTCTGTTTTCTCCTATGTAGATACATGTATTTGGAACTCTAAATCAAAAACGGTTTGTGCTAGCTCTTTGAAACTTGGCACAATAATGTAGTTTCAAGTTCTATCGCTAGGGTTTGTGTGCTATTGAAGTAGCCCCAAGCAGAGACTGACGAGAATCCCTTTCATTGAAAGGGGTTGCCAAGCTTCCAAAAAACTACGAGTTTCCAGAAATCTCAGCAAACATTTTTTCACCCAATCTTGATGATACTTCCATTTAATGATCAGTACACCAATCCCACTTGGCTCACCAAATTTCGTTCTTCTAGGTTAAACCGTTCCTTTGCAGTAATCGTTTTCATGTTTAGGTTTCACTCTGTTTTCTCCTATATGGATACATGTAGTTGGAACTCTAAATCAAACACGGTTTGTGCTAGCTCTTTGAAACTTGGCACAATAATATAGTTCCAATTTCTATCGCTATTATTTGTGTGCTATTGAAGTAGCCCCAAGCAGAGACTGACGAGAATCCCTTTCATTGAAAGGGATTGTCAAGCTTCCAAAAAACTACGAGTTTCCCGAAATCTCAGCAAACATTTTTTCACCCAATCTTGATGATACTTCCATTTAATGGTCAGTACACCAATCCCACTTGGCTCACCAAATTTCATTCTTCTAGGTTAAACCGTTCCTTTGCAGTAACCGTTTTCATGTTTAGGTTTCACTCTGTTTTCTCCTATATGGATACATGTAGTTGGAACTCTAAATGAAACACGGTTTGTGCTAGCTCTTTGAAACTTGGCACAATAATGTAGTTCCAAGTTCTATCGCTATGGTTTGTGTGCTATTGAAGTAGCCCCAAGCAGAGACTGACGAGAATCACTTTCATTGAAAGTGGTTGGAGGCTTCCAAAAAACTGCGAGTTTCCTGAAATCTCAGCAAATATTTTTTCACCCAATCTTGATGATACTTCCATTTAATGATCAGTACACCAATCCCACTTGGCTCACCAAATTTCGTTCTTCTAGGTTAAACCGTTCCTTTGCAGTAACCCTTTTCATGTTTAGGTTTCACTCTGTTTTCTCCTATATAGATACATGTAGTTGGAACTCTAAATCAAACACGGTTTGTGCTAGCTCTTTGAAACTTGGCACAATAATGTAGTTCCAAGTTCTATCGCTATGGTTTGTGTGCTATTGAAGTAGCCCCAAGCAGAGACTGACGAGAATCCCTTTCATTGAAAGGGGTTGCCAAGCTACCAAATAATTACGAGTTTCCTGAAATCTCAGCTAACATTTTTTTCACCCAATCTTGATGATACTTCCATTTAATGATCAGTACACCAATCCCACTTGGCTCACCAAATTTCGTTCTTCTAGGTTAAACCGTTCCTTTGCAGTAACCGTTTTCCTGTTTAGGTTTCACTCTGTTTTCTCCTATATAGATACATGTAGTTGGAACTCTAAATCAAACACGGTTTGTGCTAGCTATTTGAAACTTGGCACAATAATGTAGTTCCAAGTTCTATCGCTATGGTTTGTGTGCTATTGAAGTAGCCCCAAAGAGAGACTGACGAGAATCCCTTTCATTGAAAGCGGTTGGATGCTTCCAAAAAACTGCGAGTATCCAGAAATCTCAGCAAACATTTTTTCATCCAGTCTTGATGATACTTCCATTTAATGATCAGTACACCAATCCCACTTGGCTCACCAAATTTCGTTCTTCTAGGTTAAACCGTTCCTTTGCAGTAACTGTTTTCATGTTTAGGTTTCACTCTGTTTTCTCCTATATGGATACATGTAGTTGGCACTCTAAATCAAACACGGTTTGTGCTAGCTCTTTGAAACTTGGCACAATAATGTAGTTCCAAGTTCTATCGCTATGGTTTGTGTGCTATTGAAGTAGCCCCAAGCAGAGACTGACGAGAATCCCTTTCATTGAAAGGGGTTGCCAAGCTTCCAAAAAACTACGAGTTTCCTGAAATCTCAGCAAACATTTTTTCACCCAATCTTGATGATACTTCCATTTAATGATCAGTACACCATCCCACTTGGCTCACCAAATTTCGTTCTTCTAGGTTAAACCGTTCCTTTGCAGTAACCGTTTTCATGTTTAGGTTTCACTCTGTTTTCTCCTATATGGATACATGTAGTTGGAACACTAAATCAAACACGGTTTGTGCTAGCTCTTTGAAACTTGGCACAAGAATGTAGTTCCAAGTTCTATCGCTATGGTTTGTGTGCTATTGAAGTAGCCCCAAGCAGAGACTGACGAGAATCCCTATCATGGAAAGGGGTTGCCAGGCTTCCAAAAAACTACGAGTTTCCTGAAATCTCAGCAAACATTTTTTCACCCAGTCTTGATGATAATTCCATTTAATGATCAGTACACCAATCCCACTTGGCTCACCAAATTTCGTTCTTCTAGGTTAAACCGTTCCTTTGCAGTAATCGTTTTCATATTTAGGTTTCACTCTGTTTTCTCCTATATGGATACATGTAGTTGGAACTCTAAATCAAACACGGTTTGTGCTAGCTCTTTGAAACTTGGCACAATAATGTAGTTTCAAGTTCTATCGCTAGGGTTTGTGTGCTATTGAAGTAGCCCCAAGCAGAGACTGACGAGAATCCCTTTCATTGAAAGGGGTTGCCAAGCTTCCAAAAAACTACGAGTTTCCAGAAATCTCAGCAAACATTTTTTCACCCAATCTTGATGATACTTCCATTTAATGATCAGTACACCAATCCCACTTGGCTCACCAAATTTCGTTCTTCTAGGTTAAACCGTTCCTTTGCAGTAATCGTTTTCATGTTTAGGTTTCACTCTGTTTTCTCCTATATGGATACATGTAGTTGGAACTCTAAATCAAACACGGTTTGTGCTAGCTCTTTGAAACTTGGCACAATAATATAGTTCCAATTTCTATCGCTATTATTTG
The DNA here is from genome assembly GCF_045843805.1 of Urocitellus parryii. Taxonomy (NCBI): domain Eukaryota; kingdom Metazoa; phylum Chordata; class Mammalia; order Rodentia; family Sciuridae; genus Urocitellus; species Urocitellus parryii. The sequence goes on along the minus strand of NW_027552433.1, from coordinate 81,690 downwards.
TGTGCTATTGAAGTAGCCCCAAGCAGAGACTGACGAGAATCCCTTTCATTGAAAGGGATTGTCAAGCTTCCAAAAAACTACGAGTTTCCCGAAATCTCAGCAAACATTTTTTCACCCAATCTTGATGATACTTCCATTTAATGGTCAGTACACCAATCCCACTTGGCTCACCAAATTTCATTCTTCTAGGTTAAACCGTTCCTTTGCAGTAACCGTTTTCATGTTTAGGTTTCACTCTGTTTTCTCCTATATGGATACATGTAGTTGGAACTCTAAATGAAACACGGTTTGTGCTAGCTCTTTGAAACTTGGCACAATAATGTAGTTCCAAGTTCTATCGCTATGGTTTGTGTGCTATTGAAGTAGCCCCAAGCAGAGACTGACGAGAATCACTTTCATTGAAAGTGGTTGGAGGCTTCCAAAAAACTGCGAGTTTCCTGAAATCTCAGCAAATATTTTTCACCCAATCTTGATGATACTTCCATTTAATGATCAGTACACCAATCCCACTTGGCTCACCAAATTTCGTTCTTCTAGGTTAAACCGTTCCTTTGCAGTAACCCTTTTCATGTTTAGGTTTCACTCTGTTTTCTCCTATATAGATACATGTAGTTGGAACTCTAAATCAAACACGGTTTGTGCTAGCTCTTTGAAACTTGGCACAATAATGTAGTTCCAAGTTCTATCGCTATGGTTTGTGTGCTATTGAAGTAGCCCCAAGCAGAGACTGACGAGAATCCCTTTCATTGAAAGGGGTTGCCAAGCTACCAAATAATTACGAGTTTCCTGAAATCTCAGCTAACATTTTTTTCACCCAATCTTGATGATACTTCCATTTAATGATCAGTACACCAATCCCACTTGGCTCACCAAATTTCGTTCTTCTAGGTTAAACCGTTTATTTGCAGTAACCATTTTCATGTTTACGTTTCACTCTGTTTTCTCCTATATGGATACATGTAGTTGGAACTCTAAATCAAACACAGTTTGTGCTAGCTCTTTGAAACTTGGCACAATAATGTAGTTCCAAGTTCTATCGCTATGGTTTGTGTGCTATTGAAGTAGCCCCAAGCAGAGACTGACGAGAAACCCTTTCATTGAAAGGGGTTGCCAAGCTTCCAAAAAACTACGAGTTTCCTGAAATCTCAGCAAACATTTTTTCACCCAATCTTGATGATACTTCCATTTAATGATCAGTACACCAATCCCACTTGGCTCACCAAATTTCGTTCTTCTAGGTTAAACGTTTCTTTGCAGTAACTGTTTTCATGTTTAGGTTTCACTGTGTTTTCTCCTATATACATACATGTATTTGGAACTCTAAATCAAACATGTTTGTGCTAGCTCTTTGAAACTTGGCACAATAATGTAGTTCCAAGTTCTATCGCTATGGTTTGTGTGCTATTGAAGTAGCCCCAAGCAGAGACTGACGAGAATCACTTTCATTGAAAGTGGTTGGAGGCTTCCAAAAAACTGCGAGTTTCCTGAAATCTCAGCAAACATTTTTTTCACCCAAACTTGATGATACTTCCATTTAATGATCAGTACACCAATCCCACTTGGCTCACCAAATTTCGTTCTTCTAGGTTAAACCGTTCCTTTGCAGTAACCGTTTTCATGTTTAGGTTTCACTCTGTTTTCTTCCTATATGGATACATGTAGTTGGAACTCTAAATCAAACACGGTTTGTGCTAGCTCTTTGAAACTTGGCACAATAATGTAGTTCCAAGTTCTATCGCTATGGTTTGTGTGCTATTGAAGTAGCCCCAAGCAGAGACTGACGAGAATCCCTTTCATTGAAAGGGATTGTCAAGCTTCCAAAAAACTACGAGTTTCCCGAAATCTCAGCAAACATTTTTTCACCCAATCTTGATGATACTTCCATTTAATGGTCAGTACACCAATCCCACTTGGCTCACCAAATTTCGTTCTTCTAGGTTAAAACGTTCCTTTGCAGTAACCGTTTTCATGTTTAGGTTTCACTCTGTTTTCTCCTATATAGATACATGTAGTTGGAACTCTAAATCAAACACGGTTTGTGCTAGCTCTTTGAAACTTGGCACAATAATGTAGTTCCAAGTTCTATCGCTAGGGTTTGTGTGCTATTGAAGTAGCCCCAAGCAGAGACTGACGAGAATCCCTTTCATTGAAAGGGGTTGCCAAGCTTCCAAAAACTGCGAGTTTCCTGAAATCTCAGCAAACATTTTTTCACCCAATCTTGATGATACTTGCAGGTAGTGATCAGTACACGAATCTCACTTGGCTCACTAAATTTCGTTCTTCTTGGTTAAACCGTTCCTTTGCAGTAACCGTTTTTCATGTTTAGGTTTCACTCTGTTTTCTCCTATATGGATACATGTAGTTGGAACTCTAAATAAAACACGGTTTTTGCTAGCTCTTTTAAACTTGGCACAATAATGTAGTTCCAAGTTCTATCGCTATGGTTTGTGTGCTATTGAAGTAGCCCCAAGCAGAGACTGACGAGAATCCCATTCATTGAAAGGGGTTGCCAAGCTTCCAAAAAACTGCGAGTTTCCTGAAATCGCAGCAAACATTTTTTCACCCAATCTTGATGATACTTGCAGGTAGTGATCAGTACACGAATCCCACTTGGCTCACCAAATTTCGTTCTTCTAGGTTAAACCGTTCCTTTGCAGTAACCGTTTTCATGTTTAGGTTTCACTCTGTTTTCTCCTATATGGATACATGTAGTTGGAACTCTAAATCAAACACGGTTTGTGCTAGCTCTTTGAAACTTGGCACAATAATGTAGTTCCAAGTTCTATCGCTATGGTTTGTGTGCTATTGAAGTAGCCCCAAGCAGAGACTGACGAGAATCCCTTTCATTGAAAGGGGTTGCCAAGCTTCCAAAAAACTACGAGTTCCTGAAATCTCAGCAAACATTTTTTCACCCAATCTTGATGATACTTCCATTTAATGATCAGTACACCAATCCCACTTGGCTCACCAAATTTCGTTCTTCTAGGTTAAAAGTTCCTTTGCCGTAACCGTTTTCATGTTTAGGTTTCACTCTGTTTTCTCCTATATGGATACATGTAGTTGGAACTCTAAATCAAACACGGTTTGTGCTAGCTCTTTGAAACTTGGCACAATAATGTAGTTCCAAGTTCTATCGCTATGGTTTCTGTGCTATTGAAGTAGCCCCAAGCAGAGACTGACGAGAATCCCTATCATGGAAAGGGGTTGCCAGGCTTCCAAAAAACTGCGAGTTTCCTGAAAGCTCAGCAAACATTTTTTCACCCAGTCTTGATGATAATTCCATTTAATGATCAGTACACCAATCCCACTTGGCTCACCAAATTTCGTTCTTCTAGGTTAAACCGTTTCTTTGCAGTAATCGTTTTCATATTTAGGTTTCACTCTGTTTTCTCCTATGTAGATACATGTATTTGGAACTCTAAATCAAAAACGGTTTGTGCTAGCTCTTTGAAACTTGGCACAATAATGTAGTTTCAAGTTCTATCGCTAGGGTTTGTGTGCTATTGAAGTAGCCCCAAGCAGAGACTGACGAGAATCCCTTTCATTGAAAGGGGTTGCCAAGCTTCCAAAAAACTACGAGTTTCCAGAAATCTCAGCAAACATTTTTTCACCCAATCTTGATGATACTTCCATTTAATGATCAGTACACCAATCCCACTTGGCTCACCAAATTTCGTTCTTCTAGGTTAAACCGTTCCTTTGCAGTAATCGTTTTCATATTTAGGTTTCACTCTGTTTTCTCCTATATGGATACATGTAGTTGGAACTCTAAATCAAACACGGTTTGTGCTAGCTCTTTGAAACTTGGCACAATAATATAGTTCCAATTTCTATCGCTATTATTTGTGTGCTATTGAAGTAGCCCCAAGCAGAGACTGACGAGAATCCCTTTCATTGAAAGGGATTGTCAAGCTTCCAAAAAACTACGAGTTTCCCGAAATCTCAGCAAACATTTTTTCACCCAATCTTGATGATACTTCCATTTAATGGTCAGTACACCAATCCCACTTGGCTCACCAAATTTCATTCTTCTAGGTTAAACCGTTCCTTTGCAGTAACCGTTTTCATGTTTAGGTTTCACTCTGTTTTCTCCTATATGGATACATGTAGTTGGAACTCTAATGAAACACGGTTTGTGCTAGCTCTTTGAAACTTGGCACAATAATGTAGTTCCAAGTTCTATCGCTATGGTTTGTGTGCTATTGAAGTAGCCCAAGCAGAGACTGACGAGAATCACTTTCATTGAAAGTGGTTGGAGGCTTCCAAAAAACTGCGAGTTTCCTGAAATCTCAGCAAATATTTTTTCACCCAATCTTGATGATACTTCCATTTAATGATCAGTACACCAATCCCACTTGGCTCACCAAATTTCGTTCTTCTAGGTTAAACCGTTCCTTTGCAGTAACCCTTTTCATGTTTAGGTTTCACTCTGTTTTCTCCTATATAGATACATGTAGTTGGAACTCTAAATCAAACACGGTTTGTGCTAGCTCTTTGAAACTTGGCACAATAATGTAGTTCCAAGTTCTATCGCTATGGTTTGTGTGCTATTGAAGTAGCCCCAAGCAGAGACTGACGAGAAACCCTTTCATTGAAAGGGGTTGCCAAGCTTCCAAAAAACTACGAGTTTCCTGAAATCTCAGCAAACATTTTTTCACCCAATCTTGATGATACTTCTATTTAATAATCAGTACACCAATCCCACTTGGCTCACCAAATTTCGTTCTTCTAGGTTAAACCGTTCCTTTGCAGTAACCGTTTTCCTGTTTAGGTTTCACTCTGTTTTCTCCTATATAGATACATGTAGTTGGAACTCTAAATCAAACACGGTTTGTGCTAGCTATTTGAAACTTGGCACAATAATGTAGTTCCAAGTTCTATCGCTATGGTTTGTGTGCTATTGAAGTAGCCCCAAAGAGAGACTGACGAGAATCCCTTTCATTGAAAGCGGTTGGATGCTTCCAAAAAACTGCGAGTATCCAGAAATCTCAGCAAACATTTTTTCATCCAGTCTTGATGATACTTCCATTTAATGATCAGTACACCAATCCCACTTGGCTCACCAAATTTCCGTTCTTCTAGGTTAAACCGTTCCTTTGCAGTAACTGTTTTCATGTTTAGGTTTCACTCTGTTTTCTCCTATATGGATACATGTAGTTGGCACTCTAAATCAAACACGGTTTGTGCTAGCTCTTTGAAACTTGGCACAATAATGTAGTTCCAAGTTCTATCGCTATGGTTTGTGTGCTATTGAAGTAGCCCCAAGCAGAGACTGACGAGAATCCCTTTCATTGAAAGGGGTTGCCAAGCTTCCAAAAAACTACGAGTTTCCTGAAATCTCAGCAAACATTTTTTCACCCAATCTTGATGATACTTCCATTTAATGATCAGTACACCATCCCACTTGGCTCACCAAATTTCGTTCTTCTAGGTTAAACCGTTCCTTTGCAGTAACCGTTTTCATGTTTAGGTTTCACTCTGTTTTCTCCTATATGGATACATGTAGTTGGAACACTAAATCAAACACGGTTTGTGCTAGCTCTTTGAAACTTGGCACAAGAATGTAGTTCCAAGTTCTATAGCTATGGTTTGTGTGCTATTGAAGTAGCCCCAAGCAGAGACTGACGAGAATCCCTATCATGGAAAGGGGGTTGCCAGGCTTCCAAAAAACTACGAGTTTCCTGAAATCTCAGCAAACATTTTTTCACCCAGTCTTGATGATAATTCCATTTAATGATCAGTACACCAATCCCACTTGGCTCACCAAATTTCGTTCTTCTAGGTTAAACCGTTCCTTTGCAGTAATCGTTTTCATATTTAGGTTTCACTCTGTTTTCTCCTATATAGATACATGTAGTTGGAACTCTAAATCAAACACGGTTTGTGCTAGCTCTTTGAAACTTGGCACAATAATGTAGTTTCAAGTTCTATCGCTAGGGTTTGTGTGCTATTGAAGTAGCCCAAGCAGAGACTGACGAGAATCCCTTTCATTGAAAGGGGTTGCCAAGCTTCCAAAAACTACGAGTTTCCAGAAATCTCAGCAAACATTTTTTCACCCAATCTTGATGATACTTCCATTTAATGATCAGTACACCAATCCCACTTGGCTCACCAAATTTCGTTCTTCTAGGTTAAACCGTTCCTTTGCAGTAATCGTTTTCATATTTAGGTTTCACTCTGTTTTCTCCTATATGGATACATGTAGTTGGAACTCTAAAATCAAAACACGGTTTGTGCTAGCTCTTTGAAACTTGGCACAATAATATAGTTCCAATTTCTATCGCTATTATTTGTGTGCTATTGAAGTAGCCCCAAGCAGAGACTGAGGAGAATCCCTTTCATTGAAAGGGATTGTCAAGCTTCCAAAATCTACGAGTTTCCCGAAATCTCAGCAAACATTTTTTCACCCAATCTTGATGATACTTCCATTTAATGGTCAGTACACCAATCCCACTTGGCTCACCAAATTTCGTTCTTCTAGGTTTAAAACGTTCCTTTGCAGTAACCGTTTTCATGTTTAGGTTTCACTCTGTTTTCTCCTATATAGATACATGTAGTTGGAACTCTAAATGAAACACGGTTTGTGCTAGCTCTTTGAAACTTGGCACACTAATGTAGTTCCAAGTTCTATCGCTATGGTTTGTGTGCTATTGAAGTAGCCCCAAGCAGAGACTGACGAGAATCACTTTCATTGAAAGTGGTTGGAGGCTTCCAAAAAACTGCGAGTTTCCTGAAATCTCAGAAAATATTTTTTCACCCAATCTTGATGATACTTCCATTTAATGATCAGTACACCAATCCCACTTGGCTCACCAAATTTCGTTCTTCTAGGTTAAACCGTTCCTTTGCAGTAACCGTTTTCATGTTTAGGTTTCACTCTGTTTTCTCCTATATGGATACATGTAGTTGGAACTCTAAATCAAACACGGTTTGTGCTAGCTCTTTGAAACTTGGCACAATAATGTAGTTCCAAGTTCTATCGCTATGGTTTGTGTGCTATTGAAGTAGCCCCAAGCAGAGACTGACGAGAATCCCTTTCATTGAAAGGGGTTGCCAAGCTTCCAAAAAACTACGAGTTTCCTGAAATCTCAGCAAACATTTTTTCACCCAATCTTGATGATACTTCCATTTAATGATCAGTACACCAATCCCACTTGGCTCACCAAATTTCGTTCTTCTAGGTTAAAAAGTTCCTTTGCCGTAACCGTTTTCATGTTTAGGTTTCACTCTGTTTTCTCCTATATGGATACATGTAGTTGGAACTCTAAATCAAACACGGTTTGTGCTAGCTCTTTGAAACTTGGCACAATAATGTAGTTCCAAGTTCTATCGCTATGGTTTCTGTGCTATTGAAGTAGCCCCAAGCAGAGACTGACGAGAATCCCTATCATGGAAAGGGGTTGCCAGGCTTCCAAAAAACTGCGAGTTTCCTGAAATCTCAGCAAACATTTTTTCACCCAGTCTTGATGATAATTCCATTTAATGATCAGTACACCAATCCCACTTGGCTCACCAAATTTCGTTCTTCTAGGTTAAACCGTTTCTTTGCAGTAATCGTTTTCATATTTAGGTTTCACTCTGTTTTCTCCTATGTAGATACATGTATTTGGAACTCTAAATCAAAAACGGTTTGTGCTAGCTCTTTGAAACTTGGCACAATAATGTAGTTTCAAGTTCTATCGCTAGGGTTTGTGTGCTATTGAAGTAGCCCCAAGCAGAGACTGACGAGAATCCCTTTCATTGAAAGGGGTTGCCAAGCTTCCAAAAAACTACGAGTTTCCAGAAATCTCAGCAAACATTTTTTCACCCAATCTTGATGATACTTCCATTTAATGATCAGTACACCAATCCCACTTGGCTCACCAAATTTCGTTCTTCTAGGTTAAACCGTTCCTTTGCAGTAATCGTTTTCATGTTTAGGTTTCACTCTGTTTTCTCCTATATGGATACATGTAGTTGGAACTCTAAATCAAACACGGTTTGTGCTAGCTCTTTGAAACTTGGCACAATAATATAGTTCCAATTTCTATCGCTATTATTTGTGTGCTATTGAAGTAGCCCCAAGCAGAGACTGACGAGAATCCCTTTCATTGAAAGGGATTGTCAAGCTTCCAAAAAACTACGAGTTTGCCGAAATCTCAGCAAACATTTTTTCACCCAATCTTGATGATACTTCCATTTAATGGTCAGTACACCAATCCCACTTGGCTCACCAAATTTCATTCTTCTAGGTTAAACCGTTCCTTTGCAGTAACCGTTTTCATGTTTAGGTTTCACTCTGTTTTCTCCTATATGGATACATGTAGTTGGAACTCTAAATGAAACACGGTTTGTGCTAGCTCTTTGAAACTTGGCACAATAATGTAGTTCCAAGTTCTATCGCTATGGTTTGTGTGCTATTGAAGTAGCCTCAAGCAGAGACTGACGAGAATCACTTTCATTGAAAGTGGTTGGAGGCTTCCAAAAAACTGCGAGTTTCCTGAAATCTCAGCAAATATTTTTTCACCCAATCTTGATGATACTTCCATTTAATGATCAGTACACCAATCCCACTTGGCTCACCAAATTTCGTTCTTCTAGGTTAAACCGTTCCTTTGCAGTAACCCTTTTCATGTTTAGGTTTCACTCTGTTTTCTCCTATATAGATACATGTAGTTGGAACTCTAAATCAAACACGGTTTGTGCTAGCTCTTTGAAACTTGGCACAATAATGTAGTTCCAAGTTCTATCGCTATGGTTTGTGTGCTATTGAAGTAGCCCCAAGCAGAGACTGACGAGAATCCCTTTCATTGAAAGGGGTTGCCAAGCTACCAAATAATTACGAGTTTCCTGAAATCTCAGCTAACATTTTTTTCACCCAATCTTGATGATACTTCCATTTAATGATCAGTACACCAATCCCACTTGGCTCACCAAATTTCGTTCTTCTAGGTTAAACCGTTCCTTTGCAGTAACCGTTTTCCTGTTTAGGTTTCACTCTGTTTTCTCCTATATAGATACATGTAGTTGGAACTCTAAATCAAACACGGTTTGTGCTAGCTATTTGAAACTTGGCACAATAATGTAGTTCCAAGTTCTATCGCTATGGTTTGTGTGCTATTGAAGTAGCCCCAAAGAGAGACTGACGAGAATCCCTTTCATTGAAAGCGGTTGGATGCTTCCAAAAAACTGCGAGTATCCAGAAATCTCAGCAAACATTTTTTCATCCAGTCTTGATGATACTTCCATTTAATGATCAGTACACCAATCCCACTTGGCTCACCAAATTTCGTTCTTCTAGGTTAAACCGTTCCTTTGCAGTAACTGTTTTCATGTTTAGGTTTCACTCTGTTTTCTCCTATATGGATACATGTAGTTGGCACTCTAAATCAAACACGGTTTGTGCTAGCTCTTTGAAACTTGGCACAATAATGTAGTTCCAAGTTCTATCGCTATGGTTTGTGTGCTATTGAAGTAGCCCCAAGCAGAGACTGACGAGAATCCCTTTCATTGAAAGGGGTTGCCAAGCTTCCAAAAAACTACGAGTTTCCTGAAATCTCAGCAAACATTTTTTCACCCAATCTTGATGATACTTCCATTTAATGATCAGTACACCATCCCACTTGGCTCACCAAATTTCGTTCTTCTAGGTTAAACCGTTCCTTTGCAGTAACCGTTTTCATGTTTAGGTTTCACTCTGTTTTCTCCTATATGGATACATGTAGTTGGAACACTAAATCAAACACGGTTTGTGCTAGCTCTTTGAAACTTGGCACAAGAATGTAGTTCCAAGTTCTATCGCTATGGTTTGTGTGCTATTGAAGTAGCCCCAAGCAGAGACTGACGAGAATCCCTATCATGGAAAGGGGTTGCCAGGCTTCCAAAAAACTACGAGTTTCCTGAAATCTCAGCAAACATTTTTTCACCCAGTCTTGATGATAATTCCATTTAATGATCAGTACACCAATCCCACTTGGCTCACCAAATTTCGTTCTTCTAGGTTAAACCGTTCCTTTGCAGTAATCGTTTTCATATTTAGGTTTCACTCTGTTTTCTCCTATATAGATACATGTAGTTGGAACTCTAAATCAAACACGGTTTGTGCTAGCTCTTTGAAACTTGGCACAATAATGTAGTTTCAAGTTCTATCGCTAGGGTTTGTGTGCTATTGAAGTAGCCCCAAGCAGAGACTGACGAGAATCCCTTTCATTGAAAGGGGTTGCCAAGCTTCCAAAAAACTACGAGTTTCCAGAAATCTCAGCAAACATTTTTTCACCCAATCTTGATGATACTTCCATTTAATGATCAGTACACCAATCCCACTTGGCTCACCAAATTTCGTTCTTCTAGGTTAAACCGTTCCTTTGCAGTAATCGTTTTCATGTTTAGGTTTCACTCTGTTTTCTCCTATATGGATACATGTAGTTGGAACTCTAAATCAAACACGGTTTGTGCTAGCTCTTTGAAACTTGGCACAATAATATAGTTCCAATTTCTATCGCTATTATTTGTGTGCTATTGAAGTAGCCCCAAGCAGAGACTGACGAGAATCCCTTTCATTGAAAGGGATTGTCAAGCTTCCAAAAAACTACGAGTTTCCCGAAATCTCAGCAAACATTTTTTCACCCAATCTTGATGATACTTCCATTTAATGGTCAGTACACCAATCCCACTTGGCTCACCAAATTTCATTCTTCTAGGTTAAACCGTTCCTTTGCAGTAACCGTTTTCATGTTTAGGTTTCACTCTGTTTTCTCCTATATGGATACATGTAGTTGGAACTCTAAATGAAACACGGTTTGTGCTAGCTCTTTGAAACTTGGCACAATAATGTAGTTCCAAGTTCTATCGCTATGGTTTGTGTGCTATTGAAGTAGCCCCAAGCAGAGACTGACGAGAATCACTTTCATTGAAAGTGGTTGGAGGCTTCCAAAAAACTGCGAGTTTCCTGAAATCTCAGCAAATATTTTTTCACCCAATCTTGATGATACTTCCATTTAATGATCAGTACACCAATCCCACTTGGCTCACCAAATTTCGTTCTTCTAGGTTAAACCGTTCCTTTGCAGTAACCCTTTTCATGTTTAGGTTTCACTCTGTTTTCTCCTATATAGATACATGTAGTTGGAACTCTAAATCAAACACGGTTTGTGCTAGCTCTTTGAAACTTGGCACAATAATGTAGTTCCAAGTTCTATCGCTATGGTTTGTGTGCTATTGAAGTAGCCCCAAGCAGAGACTGACGAGAATCCCTTTCATTGAAAGGGGTTGCCAAGCTACCAAATAATTACGAGTTTCCTGAAATCTCAGCTAACATTTATTTCACCCAATCTTGATGATACTTCCATTTAATGATCAGTACACCAATCCCACTTGGCTCACCAAATTTCGTTCTTCTAGGTTAAACCGTTTATTTGCAGTAACCATTTTCATGTTTACGTTTCACTCTGTTTTCTCCTATATGGATACATGTAGTTGGAACTCTAAATCAAACACAGTTTGTGCTAGCTCTTTGAAACTTGGCACAATAATGTAGTTCCAAGTTCTATCGCTATGGTTTGTGTGCTATTGAAGTAGCCCCAAGCAGAGACTGACGAGAAACCCTTTCATTGAAAGGGGTTGCCAAGCTTCCAAAAAACTACGAGTTTCCTGAAATCTCAGCAAACATTTTTTCACCCAATCTTGATGATACTTCTATTTAATAATCAGTACACCAATCCCACTAGGCTCACCAAATTTCGTTCTTCTAGGTTAAACCGTTCCTTTGCAGTAACCGTTTTCCTGTTTAGGTTTCACTCTGTTTTCTCCTATATAGATACATGTAGTTGGAACTCTAAATCAAACACGGTTTGTGCTAGCTATTTGAAACTTGGCACAATAATGTAGTTCCAAGTTCTATCGCTATGGTTTGTGTGCTATTGAAGTAGCCCCAAAGAGAGACTGACGAGAATCCCTTTCATTGAAAGCGGTTGGATGCTTCCAAAAAACTGCGAGTATCCAGAAATCTCAGCAAACATTTTTTCATCCAGTCTTGATGATACTTCCATTTAATGATCAGTACACCAATCCCACTTGGCTCACCAAATTTCGTTCTTCTAGGTTAAACCGTTCCTTTGCAGTAACTGTTTTCATGTTTAGGTTTCACTCTGTTTTCTCCTATATGGATACATGTAGTTGGCACTCTAAATCAAACACGGTTTGTGCTAGCTCTTTGAAACTTGGCACAATAATGTAGTTCCAAGTTCTATCGCTATGGTTTGTGTGCTATTGAAGTAGCCCCAAGCAGAGACTGACGAGAATCCCTTTCATTGAAAGGGGTTGCCAAGCTTCCAAAAAACTACGAGTTTCCTGAAATCTCAGCAAACATTTTTTCACCCAATCTTGATGATACTTCCATTTAATGATCAGTACACCATCCCACTTGGCTCACCAAATTTCGTTCTTCTAGGTTAAACCGTTCCTTTGCAGTAACCGTTTTCATGTTTAGGTTTCACTCTGTTTTCTCCTATATGGATACATGTAGTTGGAACACTAAATCAAACACGGTTTGTGCTAGCTCTTTGAAACTTGGCACAAGAATGTAGTTCCAAGTTCTATCGCTATGGTTTGTGTGCTATTGAAGTAGCCCCAAGCAGAGACTGACGAGAATCCCTATCATGGAAAGGGGTTGCCAGGCTTCCAAAAAACTACGAGTTTCCTGAAATCTCAGCAAACATTTTTTCACCCAGTCTTGATGATAATTCCATTTAATGATCAGTACACCAATCCCACTTGGCTCACCAAATTTCGTTCTTCTAGGTTAAACCGTTCCTTTGCAGTAATCGTTTTCATATTTAGGTTTCACTCTGTTTTCTCCTATATAGATACATGTAGTTGGAACTCTAAATCAAACACGGTTTGTGCTAGCTCTTTGAAACTTGGCACAATAATGTAGTTTCAAGTTCTATCGCTAGGGTTTGTGTGCTATTGAAGTAGCCCCAAGCAGAGACTGACGAGAATCCCTTTCATTGAAAGGGGTTGCCAAGCTTCCAAAAAACTACGAGTTTCCAGAAATCTCAGCAAACATTTTTTCACCCAATCTTGATGATACTTCCATTTAATGATCAGTACACCAATCCCACTTGGCTCACCAAATTTCGTTCTTCTAGGTTAAACCGTTCCTTTGCAGTAATCGTTTTCATGTTTAGGTTTCACTCTGTTTTCTCCTATATGGATACATGTAGTTGGAACTCTAAATCAAACACGGTTTGTGCTAGCTCTTTGAAACTTGGCACAATAATATAGTTCCAATTTCTATCGCTATTATTTGTGTGCTATTGAAGTAGCCCCAAGCAGAGACTGACGAGAATCCCTTTCATTGAAAGGGATTGTCAAGCTTCCAAAAAACTACGAGTTTCCCGAAATCTCAGCAAACATTTTTTCACCCAATCTTGATGATACTTCCATTTAATGGTCAGTACACCAATCCCACTTGGCTCACCAAATTTCATTCTTCTAGGTTAAACCGTTCCTTTGCAGTAACCGTTTTCATGTTTAGGTTTCACTCTGTTTTCTCCTATATGGATACATGTAGTTGGAACTCTAAATGAAACACGGTTTGTGCTAGCTCTTTGAAACTTGGCACAATAATGTAGTTCCAAGTTCTATCGCTATGGTTTGTGTGCTATTGAAGTAGCCCCAAGCAGAGACTGACGAGAATCACTTTCATTGAAAGTGGTTGGAGGCTTCCAAAAAACTGCGAGTTTCCTGAAATCTCAGCAAATATTTTTTCACCCAATCTTGATGATACTTCCATTTAATGATCAGTACACCAATCCCACTTGGCTCACCAAATTTCGTTCTTCTAGGTTAAACCGTTCCTTTGCAGTAACCCTTTTCATGTTTAGGTTTCACTCTGTTTTCTCCTATATAGATACATGTAGTTGGAACTCTAAATCAAACACGGTTTGTGCTAGCTCTTTGAAACTTGGCACAATAATGTAGTTCCAAGTTCTATCGCTATGGTTTGTGTGCTATTGAAGTAGCCCCAAGCAGAGACTGACGAGAATCCCTTTCATTGAAAGGGGTTGCCAAGCTACCAAATAATTACGAGTTTCCTGAAATCTCAGCTAACATTTTTTTCACCCAATCTTGATGATACTTCCATTTAATGATCAGTACACCAATCCCACTTGGCTCACCAAATTTCGTTCTTCTAGGTTAAACCGTTTATTTGCAGTAACCATTTTCATGTTTACGTTTCACTCTGTTTTCTCCTATATGGATACATGTAGTTGGAACTCTAAATCAAACACAGTTTGTGCTAGCTCTTTGAAACTTGGCACAATAATGTAGTTCCAAGTTCTATCGCTATGGTTTGTGTGCTATTGAAGTAGCCCCAAGCAGAGACTGACGAGAAACCCTTTCATTGAAAGGGGTTGCCAAGCTTCCAAAAACTACGAGTTTCCTGAAATCTCAGCAAACATTTTTTCACCCAATCTTGATGATACTTCTATTTAATAATCAGTACACCCAATCCCACTTGGCTCACCAAATTTCGTTCTTCTAGGTTAAACCGTTCCTTTGCAGTAACCGTTTTCCTGTTTAGGTTTCACTCTGTTTTCTCCTATATAGATACATGTAGTTGGAACTCTAAATCAAACACGGTTTGTGCTAGCTATTTGAAACTTGGCACAATAATGTAGTTCCAAGTTCTATCGCTATGGTTTGTGTGCTATTGAAGTAGCCCCAAAGAGAGACTGACGAGAATCCCTTTCATTGAAAGCGGTTGGATGCTTCCAAAAAACTGCGAGTATCCAGAAATCTCAGCAAACATTTTTTCATCCAGTCTTGATGATACTTCCATTTAATGATCAGTACACCAATCCCACTTGGCTCACCAAATTTCGTTCTTCTAGGTTAAACCGTTCCTTTGCAGTAACTGTTTTCATGTTTAGGTTTCACTCTGTTTTCTCCTATATGGATACATGTAGTTGGCACTCTAAATCAAACACGGTTTGTGCTAGCTCTTTGAAACTTGGCACAATAATGTAGTTCCAAGTTCTATCGCTATGGTTTGTGTGCTATTGAAGTAGCCCCAAGCAGAGACTGACGAGAATCCCTTTCATTGAAAGGGTTGCCAAGCTTCCAAAAAACTACGAGTTTCCTGAAATCTCAGCAAACATTTTTTCACCCAATCTTGATGATACTTCCATTTAATGATCAGTACACCATCCCACTTGGCTCACCAAATTTCGTTCTTCTAGGTTAAACCGTTCCTTTGCAGTAACCGTTTTCATGTTTAGGTTTCACTCTGTTTTCTCCTATATGGATACATGTAGTTGGAACACTAAATCAAACACGGTTTGTGCTAGCTCTTTGAAACTTGGCACAAGAATGTAGTTCCAAGTTCTATCGCTATGGTTTGTGTGCTATTGAAGTAGCCCCAAGCAGAGACTGACGAGAATCCCTATCATGGAAAGGGGTTGCCAGGCTTCCAAAAAACTACGAGTTTCCTGAAATCTCAGCAAACATTTTTTCACCCAGTCTTGATGATAATTCCATTTAATGATCAGTACACCAATCCCACTTGGCTCACCAAATTTCGTTCTTCTAGGTTAAACCGTTCCTTTGCAGTAATCGTTTTCATATTTAGGTTTCACTCTGTTTTCTCCTATATAGATACATGTATTTTGGAACTCTAAATCAAACACGGTTTGTGCTAGCTCTTTGAAACTTGGCACAATAATGTAGTTTCAAGTTCTATCGCTAGGGTTTGTGTGCTATTGAAGTAGCCCCAAGCAGAGACTGACGAGAATCCCTTTCATTGAAAGGGGTTGCCAAGCTTCCAAAAAACTACGAGTTTCCAGAAATCTCAGCAAACATTTTTTCACCCAATCTTGATGATACTTCCATTTAATGATCAGTACACCAATCCCACTTGGCTCACCAAATTTCGTTCTTCTAGGTTAAACCGTTCCTTTGCAGTAATCGTTTTCATATTTAGGTTTCACTCTGTTTTCTCCTATATGGATACATGTAGTTGGAACTCTAAATCAAACACGGTTTGTGCTAGCTCTTTGAAACTTGGCACAATAATATAGTTCCAATTTCTATCGCTATTATTTGTGTGCTATTGAAGTAGCCCCAAGCAGAGACTGAGGAGAATCCCTTTCATTGAAAGGGATTGTCAAGCTTCCAAAATCTACGAGTTTCCCGAAATCTCAGCAAACATTTTTTCACCCAATCTTGATGATACTTCCATTTAATGGTCAGTACACCAATCCCACTTGGCTCACCAAATTTCGTTCTTCTAGGTTAAAACGTTCCTTTGCAGTAACCGTTTTCATGTTTAGGTTTCACTCTGTTTTCTCCTATATAGATACATGTAGTTGGAACTCTAAATGAAACACGGTTTGTGCTAGCTCTTTGAAACTTGGCACACTAATGTAGTTCCAAGTTCTATCGCTATGGTTTGTGTGCTATTGAAGTAGCCCCAAGCAGAGACTGACGAGAATCCCTTTCATTGAAAGGGGTTGCCAAGCTACCAAATAATTACGAGTTTCCTGAAATCTCAGCTAACATTTTTTTCACCCAATCTTGATGATACTTCCATTTAATGATCAGTACACCAATCCCACTTTGCTCACCAAATTTCGTTCTTCTAGGTTAAACCGTTTATTTGCAGTAACCATTTTCATGTTTACGTTTCACTCTGTTTTCTCCTATATGGATACATGTAGTTGGAACTCTAAATCAAACACAGTTTGTGCTAGCTCTTTGAACTTGGCACAATAATGTAGTTCCAAGTTCTATCGCTATGGTTTGTGTGCTATTGAAGTAGCCCCAAGCAGAGACTGACGAGAAACCCTTTCATTGAAAGGGGTTGCCAAGCTTCCAAAAAACTACGAGTTTCCTGAAATCTCAGCAAACATTTTTTCACCCAATCTTGATGATACTTCTATTTAATAATCAGTACACCAATCCCACTTGGCTCACCAAATTTCGTTCTTCTAGGTTAAACCGTTCCTTTGCAGTAACCGTTTTCCTGTTTAGGTTTCACTCTGTTTTCTCCTATATAGATACATGTAGTTGGAACTCTAAATCAAACACGGTTTGTGCTAGCTATTTGAAACTTGGCACAATAATGTAGTTCCAAGTTCTATCGCTATGGTTTGTGTGCTATTGAAGTAGCCCCAAAGAGAGACTGACGAGAATCCCTTTCATTGAAAGCGGTTGGATGCTTCCAAAAAACTGCGAGTATCCAGAAATCTCAGCAAACATTTTTTCATCCAGTCTTGATGATACTTCCATTTAATGATCAGTACACCAATCCCACTTGGCTCACCAAATTTCGTTCTTCTAGGTTAAACCGTTCCTTTGCAGTAACTGTTTTCATGTTTAGGTTTCACTCTGTTTTCTCCTATATGGATACATGTAGTTGGCACTCTAAATCAAACACGGTTTGTGCTAGCTCTTTGAAACTTGGCACAATAATGTAGTTCCAAGTTCTATCGCTATGGTTTGTGTGCTATTGAAGTAGCCCCAAGCAGAGACTGACGAGAATCCCTTTCATTGAAAGGGGTTGCCAAGCTTCCAAAAAAACTACGAGTTTCCTGAAATCTCAGCAAACATTTTTTCACCCAATCTTGATGATACTTCCATTTAATGATCAGTACACCATCCCACTTGGCTCACCAAATTTCGTTCTTCTAGGTTAAACCGTTCCTTTGCAGTAACCGTTTTCATGTTTAGGTTTCACTCTGTTTTCTCCTATATGGATACATGTAGTTGGAACACTAAATCAAACACGGTTTGTGCTAGCTCTTTGAAACTTGGCACAAGAATGTAGTTCCAAGTTCTATCGCTATGGTTTGTGTGCTATTGAAGTAGCCCCAAGCAGAGACTGACGAGAATCCCTATCATGGGAAAGGGGTTGCCAGGCTTCCAAAAACTACGAGTTTCCTGAAATCTCAGCAAACATTTTTTCACCCAGTCTTGATGATAATTCCATTTAATGATCAGTACACCAATCCCACTTGGCTCACCAAATTTCGTTCTTCTAGGTTTAAACCGTTCCTTTGCAGTAATCGTTTTCATATTTAGGTTTCACTCTGTTTTCTCCTATATAGATACATGTAGTTGGAACTCTAAATCAAACACGGTTTGTGCTAGCTCTTTGAAACTTGGCACAATAATGTAGTTTCAAGTTCTATCGCTAGGGTTTGTGTGCTATTGAAGTAGCCCCAAGCAGAGACTGACGAGAATCCCTTTCATTGAAAGGGGTTGCCAAGCTTCCAAAAAACTACGAGTTTCCAGAAATCTCAGCAAACATTTTTTCACCCAATCTTGATGATACTTCCATTTAATGATCAGTACACCAATCCCACTTGGCTCACCAAATTTCGTTCTTCTAGGTTAAACCGTTCCTTTGCAGTAATCGTTTTCATGTTTAGGTTTCACTCTGTTTTCTCCTATATGGATACATGTAGTTGGAACTCTAAATCAAACACGGTTTGTGCTAGCTCTTTGAAACTTGGCACAATAATATAGTTCCAATTTCTATCGCTATTATTTGTGTGCTATTGAAGTAGCCCAAGCAGAGACTGACGAGAATCCCTTTCATTGAAAGGGATTGTCAAGCTTCCAAAAAACTACGAGTTTCCCGAAATCTCAGCAAACATTTTTTCACCCAATCTTGATGATACTTCCATTTAATGGTCAGTACACCAATCCCACTTGGCTCACCAAATTTCATTCTTCTAGGTTAAACCGTCCTTTGCAGTAACCGTTTTCATGTTTAGGTTTCACTCTGTTTTCTCCTATATGGATACATGTAGTTGGAACTCTAAATGAAACACGGTTTGTGCTAGCTCTTTGAAACTTGGCACAATAATGTAGTTCCAAGTTCTATCGCTATGGTTTGTGTGCTATTGAAGTAGCCCCAAGCAGAGACTGACGAGAATCACTTTCATTGAAAGTGGTTGGAGGCTTCCAAAAAACTGCGAGTTTCCTGAAATCTCAGCAAATATTTTTTCACCCAATCTTGATGATACTTCCATTTAATGATCAGTACACCAATCCCACTTGGCTCACCAAATTTCGTTCTTCTAGGTTAAAACCGTTCCTTTGCAGTAACCCTTTTCATGTTTAGGTTTCACTCTGTTTTCTCCTATATAGATACATGTAGTTGGAACTCTAAATCAAACACGGTTTGTGCTAGCTCTTTGAAACTTGGCACAATAATGTAGTTCCAAGTTCTATCGCTATGGTTTGTGTGCTATTGAAGTAGCCCCAAGCAGAGACTGACGAGAATCCCTTTCATTGAAAGGGGTTGCCAAGCTACCAAATAATTACGAGTTTCCTGAAATCTCAGCTAACATTTTTTTCACCCAATCTTGATGATACTTCCATTTAATGATCAGTACACCAATCCCACTTGGCTCACCAAATTTCGTTCTTCTAGGTTAAACCGTTTATTTGCAGTAACCATTTTCATGTTTACGTTTCACTCTGTTTTCTCCTATATGGATACATGTAGTTGGAACTCTAAATCAAACACAGTTTGTGCTAGCTCTTTGGAAACTTGGCACAATAATGTAGTTCCAAGTTCTATCGCTATGGTTTGTGTGCTATTGAAGTAGCCCCAAGCAGAGACTGACGAGAAACCCTTTCATTGAAAGGGGTTGCCAAGCTTCCAAAAAACTACGAGTTTCCTGAAATCTCAGCAAACATTTTTTCACCCAATCTTGATGATACTTCTATTTAATAATCAGTACACCAATCCCACTTGGCTCACCAAATTTCGTTCTTCTAGGTTAAACCGTTCCTTTGCAGTAACCGTTTTCCTGTTTAGGTTTCACTCTGTTTTCTCCTATATAGATACATGTAGTTGGAACTCTAAATCAAACACGGTTTGTGCTAGCTATTTGAAACTTGGCACAATAATGTAGTTCCAAGTTCTATCGCTATGGTTTGTGTGCTATTGAAGTAGCCCCAAAGAGAGACTGACGAGAATCCCTTTCATTGAAAGCGGTTGGATGCTTCCAAAAAACTGCGAGTATCCAGAAATCTCAGCAAACATTTTTTCATCCAGTCTTGATGATACTTCCATTTAATGATCAGTACACCAATCCCACTTGGCTCACCAAATTTCGTTCTTCTAGGTTAAACCGTTCCTTTGCAGTAACTGTTTTCATGTTTAGGTTTCACTCTGTTTTCTCCTATATGGATACATGTAGTTGGCACTCTAAATCAAACACGGTTTGTGCTAGCTCTTTGAAACTTGGCACAATAATGTAGTTCCAAGTTCTATCGCTATGGTTTGTGTGCTATTGAAGTAGCCCCAAGCAGAGACTGACGAGAATCCCCTTTCATTGAAAGGGGTTGCCAAGCTTCCAAAAAACTACGAGTTTCCTGAAATCTCAGCAAACATTTTTTCACCCAATCTTGATGATACTTCCATTTAATGATCAGTACACCATCCCACTTGGCTCACCAAATTTCGTTCTTCTAGGTTAAACCGTTCCTTTGCAGTAACCGTTTTCATGTTTAGGTTTCACTCTGTTTTCTCCTATATGGATACATGTAGTTGGAACACTAAATCAAACACGGTTTGTGCTAGCTCTTTGAAACTTGGCACAAGAATGTAGTTTCCAAGTTCTATCGCTATGGTTTGTGTGCTATTGAAGTAGCCCCAAGCAGAGACTGACGAGAATCCCTATCATGGAAAGGGGTTGCCAGGCTTCCAAAAAACTACGAGTTTCCTGAAATCTCAGCAAACATTTTTTCACCCAGTCTTGATGATAATTCCATTTAATGATCAGTACACCAATCCCACTTGGCTCACCAAATTTCGTTCTTCTAGGTTAAACCGTTCCTTTGCAGTAATCGTTTTCATATTTAGGTTTCACTCTGTTTTCTCCTATATAGATACATGTATTTGGAACTCTAAATCAAACACGGTTTGTGCTAGCTCTTTGAAACTTGGCACAATAATGTAGTTTCAAGTTCTATCGCTAGGGTTTGTGTGCTATTGAAGTAGCCCCAAGCAGAGACTGACGAGAATCCCTTTCATTGAAAGGGGTTGCCAAGCTTCCAAAAAACTACGAGTTTCCAGAAATCTCAGCAAACATTTTTTCACCCAATCTTGATGATACTTCCATTTAATGATCAGTACACCAATCCCACTTGGCTCACCAAATTTCGTTCTTCTAGGTTAAACCGTTCCTTTGCAGTAATCGTTTTCATATTTAGGTTTCACTCTGTTTTCTCCTATATGGATACATGTAGTTGGAACTCTAAATCAAACACGGTTTGTGCTAGCTCTTTGAAACTTGGCACAATAATATAGTTCCAATTTCTATCGCTATTATTTGTGTGCTATTGAAGTAGCCCCAAGCAGAGACTGAGGAGAATCCCTTTCATTGAAAGGGATTGTCAAGCTTCCAAAATCTACGAGTTTCCCGAAATCTCAGCAAACATTTTTTCACCCAATCTTGATGATACTTCCATTTAATGGTCAGTACACCAATCCCACTTGGCTCACCAAATTTCGTTCTTCTAGGTTAAAACGTTCCTTTGCAGTAACCGTTTTCATGTTTAGGTTTCACTCTGTTTTCTCCTATATAGATACATGTAGTTGGAACTCTAAATGAAACACGGTTTGTGCTAGCTCTTTGAAACTTGGCACACTAATGTAGTTCCAAGTTCTATCGCTATGGTTTGTGTGCTATTGAAGTAGCCCCAAGCAGAGACTGATGAGAATCACTTTCATTGAAAGTGGTTGGAGGCTTCCAAAAACTGCGAGTTTCCTGAAATCTCAGCAAATATTTTTTCACCCAATATTGATGATACTTCCATTTAATGATCAGTACACCAATCCCACTTGGCTCACCAAATTTCGTTCTTCTAGGTTAAACCGTTCCTTTGCAGTAACCCTTTTCATGTTTAGGTTTCACTCTGTTTTCTCCTATATAGATACATGTAGTTGGAACTCTAAATCAAACACGGTTTGTGCTAGCTCTTTGAAACTTGGCACAATAATGTAGTTCCAAGTTCTATCGCTATGGTTTGTGTGCTATTGAAGTAGCCCCAAGCAGAGACTGACGAGAATCCCTTTCAATGAAAGGGGTTGCCAAGCGTACCAAATAATTACGAGTTTCCTGAAATCTCAGCTAACATTTTTTTCACCCAATCTTGATGATACTTCCATTTAATGATCAGTACACCAATCCCACTTGGCTCACCAAATTTCGTTCTTCTAGGTTCAACCGTTTATTTGCAGTAACCATTTTCATGTTTACGTTTCACTCTGTTTTCTCCTATATGGATACATGTAGTTGGAACTCTAAATCAAACACAGTTTGTGCTAGCTCTTTGAAACTTGGCACAATAATGTAGTTCCAAGTTCTATCGCTATGGTTTGTGTGCTATTGAAGTAGCCCCAAGCAGAGACTGACGAGAAACCCTTTCATTGAAAGGGGTTGCCAAGCTTCAAAAAAACTACGAGTTTTCCTGAAATCTCAGCAAACATTTTTTCACCCAATCTTGATGATACTTCTATTTAATAATCAGTACACGAATCCCACTTGGCTCACCAAATTTCGTTCTTCTAGGTTAAACCGTTCCTTTGCAGTAACCGTTTTCCTGTTTAGGTTTCACTCTGTTTTCTCCTATATAGATACATGTAGTTGGAAACTCTAAATCAAACACGGTTTGTGCTAGCTCTTTGAAACTTGGCACAATAATGTAGTTCCAAGTTCTATCGCTATGGTTTGTGTGCTATTGAAGTAGCCCCAAAGAGAGACTGACGAGAATCCCTTTCATTGAAAGGGGTTGGATGCTTCCAAAAAACTGCGAGTATCCAGAAATCTCAGCAAACATTTTTTCATCCAGTCTTGATGATACTTCCATTTAATGATCAGTACACCAATCCCACTTGGCTCACCAAATTTCGTTCTTCTAGGATAAACCGTTCCTTTGCAGTAACTGTTTTCATGTTTAGGTTTCACTCTGTTTTCTCCTATATGGATACATGTAGTTGGCACTCTAAATCAAACACGGTTTGTGCTAGCTCTTTGAAACTTGGCACAATAATGTAGTTCCAAGTTCTATCGCTATGGTTTGTGTGCTATTGAAGTAGCCCCAAGCAGAGACTGACGAGAATCCCTTTGATTGAAAGGGGTTGCCAAGCTTCCAAAAAACAGCGAGTTTCCTGAAATCTCAGCAAACATTTTTTCACCCAATCTTGATGATACTTGCAGGTAGTGATCAGTACACGAATCTCACTTGGCTCACTAAATTTCGTTCTTCTAGGTTAAACCGTTCCTTTGCAGTAACCGTTTTTCATGTTTAGGTTTCACTCTGTTTTCTCCTATATGGATACATGTAGTTGGAACTCTAAATCAAACACGGTTTGTGCTAGCTCTTTGAAACTTGGCACAATAATGTAGTTCCAAGTTCTATCGCTATGGTTTGTGTGCTATTGAAGTAGCCCCAAGCAGAGACTGATGAGAATCCCTTTCATTGAAAGGGGTTGCCAAGCTTCCAAAAAACAGCGAGTTTCCTGAAATCTCAGCAAACATTTTTTCACCCAATCTTGATGATACTTGCAGGTAGTGATCAGTACACGAATCTCACTTGGCTCACTAAATTTCGTTCTTCTAGGTTAAACCGTTCCTTTGCAGTAACCCTTTTCATATTTAGGTTTCACTCTGTTTTCTCCTATATGGATACATGTAGTTGGAACTCTAAATCAAACACGGTTTGTGCTAGCTTTTGAAACTTGGCACAAGAATGTAGTTCCAAGTTCTATCGCTATGGTTTTTGTGCTATTGAAGTAGCCCCAAGCAGAGACTTACGAGAATCTGTTTCATTGAAAGGGGTTATGAGGGTTCCAAAAAACTACGAGTTTCCTGAAATCTCAGCTAACATTTTTTCACCCAATCTTGATGATACTTCCATTTAATGATCAGTACACCAATCCCACTTGGCTCACCAAATTTCGTTCTTCTAGGTTAAACCGTTCCTTTGCAGTAACCGTTTTCATGTTTAGGTTTCACTCTGTTTTCTCCTATATGGATACATGTAGTTGGAACTCTAAATCAAACACGGTTTGTGCTAGCTCTTTGAAACTTGGCACAATAATGTAGTTCCAAGTTCTGTCGCTATGATTTGTGTGCTTTTGAAGTAGCCCCAAGCAGAGACTGACGGGAATCCCTCTCATTGAAAGGGGTTGCCAAGCTTCCAAAAAACTACGAGTTTCCTGAAATCTCAGCAAACATTTTTTCACCCAATCTTGATGATACTTCTATTTAATGATCAGTACACCAATTCCACTTGGCTCACTATATTTCGTTCTGCTAGGTTAAACCATTCCTTTGCAGTAACCGTTTTCATGTTTAGGTTTCACTCTGTTTTCTCCTATATGGATACATGTAGTTGGAACTCTAAATCAAACACGGTTTGTGCTAGCTCTTTGAAACTTGGCATAATAATGTAGTTCCAAGTTCTATCGCTATGGTTTGTGTGCTATTGAAGTAGCCCCAAGCAGAGACTGACGAGAATCCCTTTCATGGAAAGGGGTTGCCAGGCTTCCAAAAAACTGCGAGTTTCCTGAAATCTCAGCAAACATTTTTTTCACCCAGTCTTGATGATACTTCCATTTAATGATTAGTACACCAATCCCACTTGGCTCACCAAATTTCGTTCTTCTAGGTTAAACCGTTCCTTTGCAGTAATCGTTTTCATATTTAGGTTTCACTCTGTTTTCTCCTATATAGATACATGTAGTTGGAACTCTAAATCAAACACGGTTTGTGCTAGCTCTTTGAAACTTGGCACAATAATGTAGTTTCAAGTTCTATCGCTAGGGTTTGTGTGCTATTGAAGTAGCCCCAAGCAGAGACTGACGAGAATCCCTTTCATTGAAAGGGGATGCCAAGCTTCCAAAAAACTACGAGTTTCCAGAATTCTCAGCAAACATTTTTTCACCCAATCTTGATGATACTTCCATTTAATGATCAGTACACCAATCCCACTTGGCTCACCAAATTTCGTTCTTCTAGGTTAAACCGTTCCTTTGCAGTAATCGTTTTCATATTTAGGTTTCACTCTGTTTTCTCCTATATGGATACATGTATTTGGAACGCTAAATCAAACACGGTTTGTGCTAGCTCTTTGAAACTTGGCACAATAATGTAGTTCCAAGTTCTATGGCTATGGTTTGTGTGCTATTGAAGTAGCCCCAAGCAGAGACTGAGGAGAATCCCTTTCATTGAAAGGGGTTGCCAAGCTTCCAAAATACTACGAGTTTCCTGAAATCTCAGCTAACATTTTTTCACCCAATCTTGATGATACTTCTATTTAATGATCAGTACACGAATCCCACTTGGCTCACCAAATTTCGTTCTTCTAGGTTAAAACGTTCCTTTGCAGTAACCGTTTTCATGTTTAGGTTTCACTCTGTTTTCTCCTATATAGATACATGTAGTTGGAACTCTAAATCAAACACGGTTTGTGCTAGCTCTTTGAAACTTGGCACACTAATGTAGTTCCAAGTTCTATCGCTATGGTTTGTGTGCTATTGAAGTAGCCCCAAGCAGAGACTGACGAGAATCCCTTTCATTCAAAGGGGTTGCCTAGCTTCCAAAGAACTGCGAGTTTCCTGAAATCTCAGCAAACATTTTTTCACCCAATCTTGATGATACTTGCAGGTAGTGATCAGTACACGAATTCCACTTGGCTCACCAAATTTCGTTCTTCTAGGTTAAACCGTTCCTTTGCAGTAACCGTTTTCATGTTTAGGTTTCACTCTGTTTTCTCCTATATGGATACATGTAGTTGGAACTCTAAATCAAACACGGTTTGTGCTAGCTCTTTAAAACTTGGCACAATAATGTAGTTCCAAGTTCTATCGCTATGGTTTGTGTGCTATTGAAGTAGCCCCAAGCAGAGACTGACGAGAATCCCTTTCATTGAAAGGGGTTGCCAAGCTTCCAAATAATTACGAGTTTCCTGAAATCTCAGCTAACATTTTTTTCACCCAATCTTGATGATACTTCCATTAATGATCAGTACACCAATCCCACTTGGCTCACCAAATTTCGTTCTTCTAGGTTAAACCGTTTATTTGCAGTAACCATTTTCATGTTTACGTTTCACTCTGTTTTCTCCTATATGGATACATGTAGTTGGAACTCTAAATCAAACACGGTTTGTGCTAGCTCTTTGAAACTTGGCACAATAATGTAGTTCCAAGTTCTATCGCTATGGTTTGTGTGCTATTGAAGTAGCCCCAAGCAGAGACTGACGAGAAAGCCTTTCATTGAAAGGGGTTGCCAAGCTTCCAAAAAACTACGAGTTTCCTGAAATCTCAGCAAACATTTTTTCACCCAATCTTGATGATACTTCTATTTAATAATCAGTACACCAATCCCACTTGGCTCACCAAATTTCGTTCTTCTAGGTTAAACCGTTCCTTTGCAGTAACTGTTTTCATGTTTAGGTTTCACTCTGTTTTCTCCTATATGGATACATGTAGTTGGCACTCTAAATCAAACACGGTTTGTGCTAGCTCTTTGAAACTTGGCACAAGAATGTAGTTCCAAGTTCTATCGCTATGGTTTGTGTGCTATTGAAGTAGCCCCAAGCAGAGACTTACGAGAATCCGTTTCATTGAAAGGGGTTATCAAGGTTCCAAAAAACTACGAGTTTCCTGAAATCTCAGCTAACATTTTTTCACCCAATCTTGATGATACTTCCATTTAATGATCAGTACAACAATCCCACTTGGCTCACCAAATTTCGTTCTTCTAGGTTAAACCGTTCCTTTGCAGTAACCGTTTTCCTGTTTAGGTTTCACTCTGTTTTCTCCTATATGGATACATGTAGTTGGAACTCTAAATCAAACACGGTTTGTGCTAGCTCTTTGAAACTTGGCACAATAATGTAGTTCCAAGTTCTGTCGCTATGATTTGTGTGCTTTTGAAGTAGCCCCAAGCAGAGACTGACGAGAATCCCTCTCATTGAAAGGGGTTATCAAGCTTCCAAAAAACTACGAGTTTCCTGAAATCTCAGCAAACATTTTTTCACCCAATCTTGATGATACTTGCAGGTAGTGATCAGTACACGAATCCCACTTGGCTCACCAAATTTCGTTCTTCTAGGTTAAACCGTTCCTTTGCAGTAACCGTTTTCATGTTTAGGTTTCACTCTGTTTTCTCCTATATGGATACATGTAGTTGGAACTCTAAATCAAACACGGTTTGTGCTAGCTCTTTGAAACTTGGCACAATAATGTAGTTCCAAGTTCTATCGCTATGGTTTGTGTGCTATTGAAGTAGCCCCAAGCAGAGACTGACGAGAATCCCTTTCATGGAAAGGGGTTGCCAGGCTTCCAAAAAACTGCGAGTTTCCTGAAATCTCAGCAAACATTTTTTCATCCAGTCTGATGATACTTCCATTTAATGATTAGTACACCAATCCCACTTGGCTCACCAAATTTCGTTCTTCTAGGTTAAACCGTTCCATTGCAGTAATCGTTTTCATATTTAGGTTTCACTCTGTTTTCTCCTACATAGATACATGTAGTTGGAACTCTAAATCAAACACGGTTTGTGCTAGCTCTTTGAAACTTGGCACAATAATGTAGTTTCAAGTTCTATCGCTAGGGTTTGTGTGCTATTGAAGTAGCCCCAAGCAGAGACTGACGAGAATCCCTTTCATTGAAAGGGGATTCCAAGCGTCCAAAAAACTACGAGTTTCCAGAAATCTCAGCAAACATTTTTTCACCCAATCTTGATGATACTTCCATTTAATGATCAGTACACCAATCCCACTTGGCTCACCAAATTTCGTTCTTCTAGGTTAAACAGTTCCTTTGCAGTAATAGTTTTCATATTTAGGTTTCACTCTGTTTTCTCCTATATGGATACATGTAGTTGGAACTCTAAATCAAACACGGTTTGTGCTAGCTCTTTGAAACTTGGCACAATAATGTAGTTCCACGTTCTATGGCTATGGTTTGTGTGCTATTGAAGTAGCCCCAAGCAGAGACTGAAGACAATCCCTTTCATTGAAAGGGGTTGCCAAGCTTCCAAAAAACTACGAGTTTCCTGAAATCTCAGGAAACATTTTTTCACCCAATCTTGATGATACTTGCAGGTAGTGATCAGTACACGAATCTCACTTGGCTCACTAAATTTCGTTCTTCTAGGTTAAACCGTTCCTTTGCAGTAACCGTTTTCAAGTTTAGGTTTCACTCTGTTTTCTCCTATATGGATACATGTAGTTGGAACTCTAAATCAAACACGGTTTGTGCTAGCTCTTTGAAACTTGGCACAAGAATGTAGTTCCAAGTTCTATCGCTATGGTTTGTGTGCTATTGAAGTAGCCCCAAGCAGAGACTGACGAGAATCCCTTTCATTGAAAGGGGTTATCAAGGTTCCAAAAAACTACGAGTTTCCTGAAATCTCAGCTAACATTTTTTCACCCAATCTTGATGATACTTCCATTTAATGATCAGTACAACAATCCCACTTGGCTCACCAAATTTCGTTCTTCTAGGTTAAACCGTTCCTTTGCAGTAACCGTTTTCATGTTTAGGTTTCACTCTGTTTTCTCCTATATGGATACATGTAGTTGGAACTCTAAATCAAACACGCTTTGTGCTAGCTCTTTGAAACTTGGCACAATAATGTAGTTCCAAGTTCTGTCGCTATGATTTGTGTGCTTTTGAAGTAGCCCCAAGCAGAGAAAGACGAGAATCCCTTTCATTGAAAGGGGTTATCAAGCTTCCAAAAAACTACGAGTTTCCTGAAATCTAGCAAACATTTTTTCACCCAATCTTGAGGATACTTGCAGGTAGTGATCAGTACACGAATCCCACTTGGCTCACCAAATTTCGTTCTTCTAGGTTAAACCGTTCCTTTGCAATAATTGTTTTCATATTTAGGTTTCACTCTGTTTTCTCCTATATAGATACATGTAGTTGGAACTCTAAATCAAACACGGTTTGTGCTAGCTCTTTGAAACTTGGCACAATAATGTAGTTTCAAGTTCTATCGCTAGGGTTTGTGTGCTATTGAAGTAGCCCCAAGCAGAGACTGACGACAATCCCTTTCATTGAAAGGGGTTGCCAAGCTTCCAAAAAACTACGAGTTTCCTGAAATCTCAGCAAACATTTTTTCACCCAATCTTGATGATACTTCCATTTAATGATCAGTACACCAATCCCACTTGGCTCACCAAATTTCGTTCTTCTAGGTTAAACCATTCCTTTGCAGTAACTGTTTTCATGTTTAGGTTTCACTCTGTTTTCTCCTATATGGATACATGTAGTTGGCACTCTAAATCAAACACGGTTTGTGCTAGCTCTTTGAAACTTGGCACAATAATGTAGTTGCAAGTTCTATCGCTATGGTTTGTGTGCTATTGAAGTAGCCCCAAGCAGAGACTGATGAGAATCCCTTTCATTGAAAGGGGTTGCCATGCTTCCAAAAAACTGCGAGTTTCCTGAAATCTCAGCAAACTTTTTTTCACCCAATCTTGATGATACTTGCAGGTAGTGATCACTACACGAATCTCACTTGGCTCACTAAATTTCGTTCTTCTAGGTTAAACCGTTCCTTTGCAGTAACCGTTTTCATGTTTAGGTTTCACTCTGTTTTCTCCTATATGGATACATGTAGTTGGAACTCTAAATCAAACACAGTTTGTGCTAGCTCTTTGAAACTTGGCAGAATAATGTAGTTCCAAGTTCTATCGCTATGGTTTTTGTGCTATTGTAGTAGCCCCAAGCAGAGACTGACGAGAATCCGTTTCATTGAAAGGAGTTATCAAGGTTCCAAAAAACTACGAGTTTCCTGAAATCTCAGCTAACATTTTTTCACCCAATCTTGAAGATACTTCCATTTAATGATCACTACACCAATCCCACTTGGCTCACCAAATTTCGTTCTTCTAGGTTAAACCGTTCCTTTGCAGTAACCGTTTTCATGTTTAGGTTTCACTCTGTTTTCTCCTATATGGATACATGTAGTTGGAACTCTAAATCAAACACGGTTTGTGCGAGCTCTTTGAAACTTGGCACAATAATGTAGTTCCAAGTTCTGTCGCTATGATTTGTGTGCTTTTGAAGTAGCCCCAAGCAGAGACTGACGAGAATCCCTCTCATTGAAAGGGGTTATCAAGCTTCCAAAAAACTACGAGTTTCCTGAAATCTCAGCAAACATTTTTTCACCCAATCTTGATGATACTTTCAGGTAGTGATCAGTACACGAATCCCACTTGGCTCACTAAATTTCGTTCTTCTAGGTTAAACCGTTCCTTTGCAGTAACCGTTTTCATGTTTAGGTTTCACTCTGTTTTCTCCTATATGGATACATGTAGTTGGAACTCTAAATCAAACACGGTTTGTGCTAGCTCTTTGAAACTTGGCACAATAATGTAGTTCCAAGTTCTATCGCTATTTTTTGTGTGCTATTGAAGTACCCCAAGCAGACACTGACGAGAACCCCTTTCATTGAAAGGGGTTGCCAAGCTTCCAAAAAACTACGAGTTTCCTGAAATCTCAGCAAACATTTTTTCACCCAATCTTGATGATACTTCCATTTAATGATCAGTACACCAATTCCACTTGGCTCACTATATTTCGTTCTGCTAGGTTAAACCATTCCTTTGCAGTAACCGTTTTCATGTTTAGGTTTCACTCTGTTTTCTCCTATATGGATACATGTAGTTGGAACTCTAAATCAAACACGGTTTGTGCTAGCTCTTTGAAACTTGGCACAATAATGTAGTTCCAAGTTCTATCGCTATGGTTTGTGTGCTATTGAAGTAGCCACAAGCAGAGACTGAAGAGAATCCCTTTCATGGAAAGGGGTTGCCAGGCTTCCAAAAAACTGCGAGTTTCCTGAAATCTCAGCAAACATTTTTTCACCCAGTCTTGATGATACTTCCATTTAATGATTAGTACACGAATCCCACTTGGCTCACCAAATTTCGTTCTTCTAGGTTAAACCGTTCCTTTGCAGTAATCGTTTTCATATTTAGGTTTCACTCTCTTTTCTCCTATATAGATACATGTAGTTGGAACTCTAAATCAAACACGGTTTGTGCTAGCTCTTTGAAACTTGGCACAATAATGTAGTTTCAAGTTCTATCGCTAGGGTTTGTGTGCTATTGAAGTAGCCCCAAGCAGAGACTGACGAGAATCCCTTTCATTGAAAGGGGATGCCAAGCTTCCAAAAAACTACGAGTTTCCTGAAATCTCAGCAAACATTTTTTCACCCAATCTTGATGATACTTCCATTTAATGATCAGTACACCAATCCCACTTGGCTCACCAAATTTCGTTCTTCTAGGTTAAACCGTTCCTTTACAGTAACCGTTTTCATATTTAGGTTTCACTCTGTTTTCTCCTATATGGATACATGTAGTTGGAACTCTAAATCAAACACGGTTTGTGCTAGCTCTTTGAAAGTTGGCACAAGAATGTAGTTCCAAGTTCTATCGCTATGGTTTGTGTGCTATTGAAGTAGCCCCAAGCAGAGACTGACGACAATCCCTTTCATTGAAAGGGGTTGCCAAGCTTCCAAAAACTACGAGTTTCCTGAAATCTCAGCAAACATTTTTTTCACCCAATCTTGATGATACTTCCATTTAATGATCAGTACACCAATCCCACTTTGCTCACCAAATTTCGTTCTTCTAGGTTAAACCGTTCCTTTGCAGTAACTGTTTTCATGTTTAGGTTTCACT
Organism: Urocitellus parryii; assembly: GCF_045843805.1. Classification (NCBI taxonomy): domain Eukaryota; kingdom Metazoa; phylum Chordata; class Mammalia; order Rodentia; family Sciuridae; genus Urocitellus; species Urocitellus parryii. The sequence continues at coordinate 49,971 of NW_027552433.1, read as the reverse complement.
CTGTTTTCTCCTATATGGATACATGTAGTTGGCACTCTAAATCAAACACGGTTTGTTTCAGATCTTTGAAACTTGGCACAATAATGTAGTTCCAAGTTCTATCGCTATGGTTTGTGTGCTATTGAAGTAGCCCCAAGCAGAGACTGATGAGAATCCCTTTCATTGAAAGGGGTTGCCAAGCTTCCAAAAAACTACGAGTTTCCTGAAATCTCAGCAAACATTTTTTCACCCAATCTTGATGATACTTGCAGGTAGTGATCAGTACACGAATCTCACTTGGCTCACTAAATTTCGTTCTTCTAGGTTAAACCGTTCCTTTGCAGTAACCGTTTTCATGTTTAGGTTTCACTCTGTTTTCTCCTATATGGATACATGTAGTTGGAACTCTAAATCAAACACGGTTTGTGCTAGCTCTTTGAAACTTGGCACAAGAATGTAGTTCCAAGTTCTATCGCTATGGTTTGTGTGCTATTGAAGTAGCCCCAAGCAGAGACTGACGAGAATCCCTTTCATTGAAAGGGGTTATCAAGGTTCCAAAAAACTACGAGTTTCCTGAAATCTCAGCAAACATTTTTTCACCCAATCTTGATGATACTTGCAGGTACTGATCAGTACACGAATCCCACTTGGCTCACCAAATTTCGTTCTTCTAGGTTAAACCGTTCCTTTGCAGTAACCGTTTTCATGTTTAGGTTTCACTCTGTTTTCTCCTATATGGATACATGTAGTTGGAACTCTAAATCAAACACGGTTTGTGCTGGCTCTTTGAAACTTGGCACAATAATGTAGTTCCAAGTTCTATCGCTATGGTTTGTGTGCTATTGAAGTAGCCCCAAGCAGAGACTGACGAGAATCCCTTTCATTGAAAGGGGTTGCCAAGCTTCCAAAAAACTACGAGTTTCCTGAAATCTCAGCAAACATTTTTTCACCGAATCTTGATGATACTTCCATTTAATGATCAGTACACCAATCCCACTTGGCTCACCAAATTTCGTTCTTCTAGGTTAAACCGTTCCTTTGCAGTAACCGTTTTCATGTTTAGGTTTCACTCTGTTTTCTCCTATATGGATACATGTAGTTGGAACTCTAAGTCAAACACGGTTTGTGCTAGCTCTTTGAAACTTGGCACAATAATGTAGTTCCAAGTTCTATCGCTATGGTTTGTGTGCTATTGAAGTAGCCCCAAGCAGAGACTGACGAGAATCCCTTTCATGGAAAGGGGTTGCCAGGCTTCCAAAAAACTGCGAGTTTCCTGAAATCTCAGCAAACATTTTTTCACCCAGTCTTGATGATACTTCCATTTAATGATCAGTACACCAATCCCCCTTGGCTCACCAAATTTCGTTCTTCTAGGTTAAACCGTTCCTTTGCAGTAATCGTTTTCATATTTAGGTTTCACTCTGTTTTCTCCTATATACATACATGTAGTTGGAACTCTAAATCAAACACGGTTTGTGCTAGCTCCTTGAAACTTGGCACAATAATGTAGTTTCAACTTCTATCGCTAGGGTTTGTGTGCTATTGAAGTAGCCCCAAGCAGAGACTGACGAGAATCCCTTTCATTGAAAGGGGTTGCCAAGCTTCCAAAAAACTACGAGTTTCCAGAAATCTCAGCAAACATTTTTTCACCCAATCTTGATGATACTTCCATTTAATGATCAGTACACCAATCCCACTTGGCTCACCAAATTTCGTTCTTCTAGGTTAAACCGTTCCTTTGCAGTAACCGTTTTCATGTTTAGGTTTCACTCTGTTTTCTCTTATATGGATACATGTAGTTGGAACTCTAAATCAAACACGGTTTGTGCTAGCTCTTTGAAACTTCGCACAATAATATAGTTCCAAGTTCTATCGCTATGGTTTGTTTGCAATTGAAGTAGCCCCAAGCAGAGACTGACGAGAATCCCTTTCATTGAAAGGGGTTGTCAAGCTTCCAAAAAACTACGAGTTTCCTGAAATCTCAGCAAACATTTTTTCACCCAATCTTGATGATACTTCCATTTAATGGTCAGTACACCAATCCCACTTGGCTCACCAAATTTCGTTCTTCTAGGTTAAAACGTTCCTTTGCAGTAACCGTTTTCATGTTTAGGTTTCACTCTGTTTTCTCCTATATAGATACATGTAGTTGGAACTCTAAATCAAACACGGTTTGTGCTAGCTCTTTGAAACTTGGCACAATAATGTAGTTCCAAGTTCTATCGCTATATTTTGTGTGCTATTGAAGTAGCCCCAAGCAGAGACTGACGAGAATCCCTTTCATTGAAAGGGGTTGCCAAGCTTCCAAAAAACTACGAGTTTCCTGAAATCTCAGGAAACATTTTTTCACCCAATCTTGATGATACTTGCAGGTAGTGATCAGTACATGAATCCCACTTGGCTCACCAAATTTCGTTCTTCTAGGTTAAACCGTTCCTTTGCAGTAACCGTTTTCATGTTTAGGTTTCACTCTGTTTTCTCCTATATGGATACATTTAGTTGGAACTCTAAATCAAACACGGTTTGTGCTAGCTCTTTGAAACTTGGCACAATAATGTAGTTCCAAGTTCTATCGCTATGGTTTGTGTGCTATTGAAGTACCCCAAGCAGACACTGACGAGAACCCCTTTCATTGAAAGGGGTTGCCAAGCTTCCAAAAAACTACGAGTTTCCTGAAATCTCAGCAAACATTTTTTCACCCAATCTTGATGATACTTCCATTTAATGATCAGTACACCAATCCCACTTGGCTCACCAAATTTCGTTCTTCTAGGTTAAACCGTTCCTTTGCAGTAACCGTTTTCATGTTTAGGTTTCACTCTGTTTTCTCCTATATGGATACATGTAGTTGGAACTCTAAATCAAACACGGTTTGTGCTAGCTCTTTGAAACTTGGCACAATAATGTAGTTCCAAGTTCTATCGCTATGGTTTGTGTGCTATTGAAGTAGCCCCAAGCAGAGACTGACGAGAATCCCTTTCATGGAAAGGGGTTGCCAGGCTTCCAAAAAACTGCGAGTTTCCTGAAATCTCCGCAAACATTTTTTCACCCAGTCTTGATGATACTTCCATTTAATGATTAGTACACCAATCCCACTTGGCTCACCAAATTACGTTCTTCTAGGTTAAACCGTTCCTTTGCAGTAACCGTTTTCATGTTTAGGTTTCACTCTGTTTTCTCCTATATGGATACATGTAGTTGGAACTCTAAGTCAAACACGGTTTGTGCTAGCTCTTTGAAACTTGGCACAATAATGTAGTTCCAAGTTCTATCGCTATGGTTTGTGTGCTATTGAAGTAGCCCCAAGCAGAGACTGACGAGAATCCCTTTCATGGAAAGGGGTTGCCAGGCTTCCAAAAACTGCGAGTTTCCTGAAATCTCAGCAAACATTTTTTCACCCAGTCTTGATGATACTTCCATTTAATGATCAGTACACCAATCCCCCTTGGCTCACCAAATTTCGTTCTTCTAGGTTAAACCGTTCCTTTGCAGTAATCGTTTTCATATTTAGGTTTCACTCTGTTTTCTCCTATATAGATACATGTAGTTGGAACTCTAAATCAAACACGGTTTGTGCTAGCTCCTTGAAACTTGGCACAATAATGTAGTTTCAACTTCTATCGCTAGGGTTTGTGTGCTATTGAAGTAGCCCCAAGCAGAGACTGACGAGAATCCCTTTCATTGAAAGGGGTTGCCAAGCTTCCAAAAAACTACGAGTTTCCTGAAATCTCAGCAAACATTTTTTCACCCAATCTTGATGATACTTCCATTTAATGATCAGTACACCAATCCCACTTGGCTCACCAAATTTCGTTCTTCTAGGTTAAACCGTTCCTTTGCAGTAACCGTTTTCATGTTTAGGTTTCACTCTGTTTTCTCCTATATGGATACATGTAGTTGGAACTCTAAATCAAACACGGTTTGTGCTAGCTCTTTGAAACTTGGCACAATAATATAGTTCCAAGTTCTATCGCTATGGTTTGTTTGCAATTGAAGTAGCCCCAAGCAGAGACTGACGAGAATCCCTTTCATTGAAAGGGGTTGCCAAGCTTCCAAAAAACTGCGAGTTTCCTGAAATCTCAGCAAACATTTTTTCACCCAATCTTGATGATACTTCCATTTAATGGTCAGTACACCAATCCCACTTGGCTCACCAAATTTCGTTCTTCTAGGTTAAAACGTTCCTTTGCAGTAACCGTTTTCATGTTTAGGTTTCACTCTGTTTTCTCCTATATAGATACATGTAGTTGGAACTCTAAATCAAACACGGTTTGTGCTAGCTCTTTGAAACTTGGCACAATAATGTAGTTCCAAGTTCTATCGCTATGGTTTGTGTGCTATTGAAGTAGCCCAAGCAGAGACTGACGAGAATCCCTTTCATTGAAAGGGGTTGCCAAGCTTCCAAAAAACTACGAGTTTCCTGAAATCTCAGGAAACATTTTTTCACCCAATCTTGATGATACTTGCAGGTAGTGATCAGTACATGAATCCCACTTGGCTCACCAAATTTCGTTCTTCTAGGTTAAACCGTTCCTTTGCAGTAACCGTTTTCATGTTTAGGTTTCACTCTGTTTTCTCCTATATGGATACATGTATTTGGAACTCTAAATCAAACACGGTTTGTGCTAGCTCTTTGAAACTTGGCACAATAATGTAGTTCCAAGTTCTATAGCTATGGTTTGTGTGCTATTGAAGTACCCCAAGCAGACACTGACGAGAACCCCTTTCATTGAAAGGGGTTGCCAAGCTTCCAAAAAACTACGAGTTTCCTGAAATCTCAGCAAACATTTTTTCACCCAATCTTGATGATACTTCCATTTAATGATCAGTACAAAAATCCCACTTGGCTCACTATATTTCGTTCTTCTAGGTTAAACCATTGCTTTGCAGTAACCGTTTTCATGTTTAGGTTTCACTCTGTTTTCTCCTATATGGATACATGTAGTTGGAACTCTAAATCAAACACGGTTTGTGCTAGCTCTTTGAAACTTGGCACAATAATGTAGTTCCAAGTTCTATCGCTATGGTTTGTGTGCTATTGAAGTAGCCCCAAGCAGAGACTGACGAGAATCCCTTTCATGGAAAGGGGTTGCCAGGCTTCCAAAAAACTGCGAGTTTCCTGAAATCTCAGCAAACATTTTTTCACCCAGTCTTGATGATACTTCCATTTAATGATTAGTACACCAATCCCACTTGGCTCACCAAATTACGTTCTTCTAGGTTAAACCGTTCCTTTGCAGTAACCGTTTTCATGTTTAGGTTTCACTCTGTTTTCTCCTATATGGATACATGTATTTGGAACTCTAAGTCAAACACGGTTTGTGCTAGCTCTTTGAAAATTGGCACAATAATGTAGTTCCAAGTTCTATCGCTATGGTTTGTGTGCTATTGAAGTAGCCCCAAGCAGAGACTGACGAGAATCCCTTTCATGGAAAGGGGTTGCCAGGCTTCCAAAAAACTGCGAGTTTCCTGAAATCTCAGCAAACATTTTTTCACCCAGTCTTGATGATACTTCCATTTAATGATCAGTACACCAATCCCCCTTGGCTCACCAAATTTCGTTCTTCTAGTTTAAACCGTTCCTTTGCAGTAATCGTTTTCATATTTAGGTTTCACTCTGTTTTCTCCTATATAGATACATGTAGTTGGAACTCTAAATCAAACACGGTTTGTGCTAGCTCTTTGAAACTTGGCACAATAATGTAGTTTCAACTTCTATCGCTAGGGTTTGTGTGCTATTGAAGTAGCCCCAAGCAGAGACTGACGAGAATCCCTTTCATTGAAAGGGGTTGCCAAGCTTCCAAAAAACTACGAGTTTCCAGAAATCTCAGCAAACATTTTTTCACCCAATCTTGATGATACTTCCATTTAATGATCAGTACACCAATCCCACTTGGCTCACCAAATTTCGTTCTTCTAGGTTAAACCGTTCCTTTGCAGTAACCGTTTTCATGTTTAGGTTTCACTCTGTTTTCTCCTATATGGATACATGTAGTTGGAACTCTAAATCAAACACGGTTTGTGCTAGCTCTTTGAAACTTGGCACAATAATGTAGTTCCAAGTTCTATCGCTATGGTTTGTGTGCTATTGAAGTACCCCAAGCAGACACTGACGAGAACCCCTTTCATTGAAAGGGGTTGCCAAGCTTCCAAAAAACTACGAGTTTCCTGAAATCTCAGCAAACATTTTTTCACCCAATCTTGATGATACTTCCATTTAATGATCAGTACACCAATCCCACTTGGCTCACCAAATTTCGTTCTTCTAGGTTAAACCGTTCCTTTGCAGTAACCGTTTTCATGTTTAGGTTTCACTCTGTTTTCTCCTATATGGATACATGTAGTTGGAACTCTAAATCAAACACGGTTTGTGCTAGCTCTTTGAAACTTGGCACAATAATGTAGTTCCAAGTTCTATCGCTATGGTTTGTGTGCTATTGAAGTAGCCCAAGCAGAGACTGACGAGAATCCCTTTCATGGAAAGGGGTTGCCAGGCTTCCAAAAAACTACGAGTTTCCTGAAATCTCAGCAAACATTTTTTCACCCAGTCTTGATGATACTTCCATTTAATGATTAGTACACCAATCCCACTTGGCTCACCAAATTACGTTCTTCTAGGTTAAACCGTTCCTTTGCAGTAACCGTTTTCATGTTTAGGTTTCACTCTGTTTTCTCCTATATGGATACATGTAGTTGGAACTCTAAGTCAAACACGGTTTGTGCTAGCTCTTTGAAACTTGGCACAATAATGTAGTTCCAAGTTCTATCGCTATGGTTTGTGTGCTATTGAAGTAGCCCCAAGCAGAGACTGACGAGAATCCCTTTCATGGAAAGGGGTTGCCAGGCTTCCAAAAAACAGCGAGTTTCCTGAAATCTCAGCAAACATTTTTTCACCCAGTCTTGATGATACTTCCATTTAATGATTAGTACACCAATCCCACTTGGCTTACCAAATTACGTTCTTCTAGGTTAAAACCGTTCCTTTGCAGTAACCGTTTTCATGTTTAGGTTTCACTCTGTTTTCTCCTATATGGATACATGTAGTTGGAACTCTAAGTCAAACACGGTTTGTGCTAGCTCTTTGAAACTTGGCACAATAATGTAGTTCCAAGTTCTATCGCTATGGTTTGTGTGCTATTGAAGTAGCCCCAAGCAGAGACTGACGAGAATCCCTTTCAGGGAAAGGGGTTGCCAGGCTTCCAAAAAACTGCGAGTTTCCTGAAATCTCAGCAAACATTTTTTCACCCAGTCTTGATGATACTTCCATTTAATGATCAGTACACCAATCCCCCTTGGCTCACCAAATTTCGTTCTTCTAGGTTAAACCGTTCCTTTGCAGTAATCGTTTTCATACTTAGGTTTCACTCTGTTTTCTCCTATATAGATACATGTAGTTGGAACTCTAAATCAAACAACGGTTTGTGCTAGCTCCTTGAAACTTGGCACAATAATGTAGTTTCAACTTCTATCGCTAGGGTTTGTGTGCTATTGAAGTAGCCCCAAGCAGAGACTGACGAGAATCCCTTTCATTGAAAGGGGTTGCCAAGCTTCCAAAAAAACTACGAGTTTCCAGAAATCTCAGCAAACATTTTTTCACCCAATCTTGATGATACTTCCATTTAATGATCAGTACACCAATCCCACTTGGCTCACCAAATTTCGTTCTTCTAGGTTAAACCGTTCCTTTGCAGTAACCGTTTTCATGTTTAGGTTTCACTCTGTTTTCTCCTATATGGATACATGTAGTTGGAACTCTAAATCAAACACGGTTTGTGCTAGCTCTTTGAAACTTGGCACAATAATATAGTTCCAAGTTCTATCGCTATGGTTTGTTTGCAATTGAAGTAGCCCCAAAGCAGAGACTGACGAGAATCCCTTTCATTGAAAGGGGTTGTCAAGCTTCCAAAAAACTACGAGTTTCCTGAAATCTCAGCAAACATTTTTTCACCCAATCTTGATGATACTTCCATTTAATGGTCAGTACACCAATCCCACTTGGCTCACCAAATTTCGTTCTTCTAGGTTAAAACGTTCCTTTGCAGTAACCGTTTTCATGTTTAGGTTTCACTCTGTTTTCTCCTATATAGATACATGTAGTTGGAACTCTAAATCAAACACGGTTTGTGCTAGCTCTTTGAAACTTGGCACAATAATGTAGTTCCAAGTTCTATCGCTATGGTTTGTGTGCTATTGAAGTAGCCCCAAGCAGAGACTGACGAGAATCCCTTTCATTGAAAGGGGTTGCCAAGCTTCCAAAAAACTACGAGTTTCCTGAAATCTCAGGAAACATTTTTTCACCCAATCTTGATGATACTTGCAGGTATTGATCAGTACATGAATCCCACTTGGCTCACCAAATTTCGTTCTTCTAGGTTAAACCGTTCCTTTGCAGTAACCGTTTTTCATGTTTAGGTTTCACTCTGTTTTCTCCTATATGGATACATGTAGTTGGAACTCTAAATCAAACACGGTTTGTGCTAGCCCTTTGAAACTTGGCACAATAATGTAGTTCCAAGTTCTATCGCTATGGTTTGTGTGCTATTGAAGTACCCCAAGCAGACACTGACGAGAACCCCTTTCATTGAAAGGGGTTGCCAAGCTTCCAAAAAACTACGAGTTTCCTGAAATCTCAGCAAACATTTTTTCACCCAATCTTGATGATACTTCCATTTAATGATCAGTACACCAATCCCACTTGGCTCACTATATTTCGTTCTTCTAGGTTAAACCATTCCTTTGCAGTAACCGTTTTCATGTTTAGGGTTTCACTCTGTTTTCTCCTATATGGATACATGTAGTTGGAACTCTAAATCAAACACGGTTTGTGCTAGCTCTTTGAAACTTGGCACAATAATGTAGTTCCAAGTTCTATCGCTATGGTTTGTGTGCTATTGAAGTAGCCCCAAGCAGAGACTGACGAGAATCCCTTTCATGGAAAGGGGTTGCCAGGCTTCCAAAAAACTGCGAGTTTCCTGAAATCTCAGCAAACATTTTTTCACCCAGTCTTGATGATACTTCCATTTAATGATTAGTACACCAATCCCACTTGGCTCACCAAATTACGTTCTTCTAGGTTAAACCGTTCCTTTGCAGTAACCGTTTTCATGTTTAGGTTTCACTCTGTTTTCTCCTATATGGATACATGTAGTTGGAACTCTAAGTCAAACACGGTTTGTGCTAGCTCTTTGAAACTTGGCACAATAATGTAGTTCCAAGTTCTATCGCTATGGTTTGTGTGCTATTGAAGTAGCCCCAAGCAGAGACTGACGAGAATCCCTTTCATGGAAAGGGGTTGCCAGGCTTCCAAAAAACTGCGAGTTCCTGAAATCTCAGCAAACATTTTTTCACCCAGTCTTGATGATACTTCCATTTAATGATCAGTACACCAATCCCCCTTGGCTCACCAAATTTCGTTCTTCTAGTTTAAACCGTTCCTTTGCAGTAATCGTTTTCATATTTAGGTTTCACTCTGTTTTCTCCTATATAGATACATGTAGTTGGAACTCTAAATCAAACACGGTTTGTGCTAGCTCTTTGAAACTTGGCACAATAATGTAGTTTCAACTTCTATCGCTAGGGTTTGTGTGCTATTGAAGTAGCCCCAAGCAGAGACTGACGAGAATCCCTTTCATTGAAAGGGGTTGCCAAGCTTCCAAAAAACTACGAGTTTCCAGAAATCTCAGCAAACATTTTTTCACCCAATCTTGATGATACTTCCATTTAATGATCAGTACACCAATCCCACTTGGCTCATCAAATTTCGTTCTTCTAGGTTAAACCGTTCCTTTGCAGTAACCGTTTTCATGTTTAGGTTTCACTCTGTTTTCTCCTATATGGATACATGTAGTTGGAACTCTAAATCAAACACGGTTTGTGCTAGCTCTTTGAAACTTGGCACAATAATGTAGTTCCAAGTTCTATGGCTATGGTTTGTGTGCAATTGAAGTAGCCCCAAGCAGAGACTGATTAGAATCCCTTTCATTGAAAGGGGTTGTCAAGCTTCCAAAAAACTACGAGTTTCCTGAAATCTCAGCAAACATTTTTTCACCCAATCTTGATGATACTTCCATTTAATGGTCAGTACACCAATCCCACTTGGCTCACCAAATTTCGTTCTTCTAGGTTAAAACGTTCCTTTGCAGTAACCGTTTTCATGTTTAGGTTTCACTCTGTTTTCTCCTATATGGATACATGTAGTTGGAACTCTAAATCAAACACGGTTTGTGCTAGCTCTTTGAAACTTGGCACAATAATGTAGTTCCAAGTTCTATCGCTACGGTTTGTGTGCTATTGAAGTAGCCCTAAGCAGAGACTGACGAGAATCCCTTTCATTGAAAGGGGTTGCCAAGCTTCCAAAAAACTACGAGTTTCCTGAAATCTCAGGAAACATTTTTTCACCCAATCTTGATGATACTTGCAGGTAGTGATCAGTACATGAATCCCACTTGGCTCACCAAATTTCGTTCTTCTAGGTTAAACCGTTCCTTTGCAGTAACCGTTTTCATGTTTAGGTTTCACTCTGTTTTCTCCTATATGGATACATGTAGTTGGAACTCTAAATCAAATACGGTTTGTGCTAGCTCTTTGAAACTTGGCACAATAATGTAGTTCCAAGTTCTATCGCTATGGTTTGTGTGCTATTGAAGTACCCCAAGCAGACACTGACGAGAACCCCTTTCATTGAAAGGGGTTGCCAAGCTTCCAAAAAACTACGAGTTTCCTGAAATCTCAGCAAACATTTTTTCACCCAATCTTGATGATACTTCTATTTAATGATCAGTACACCAATCCCACTTGGCTCACTATATTTCGTTCTTCTAGGTTAAACCATTCCTTTGCAGTAACCGTTTTCATGTTTAGGTTTCACTCTGTTTTCTCCTATATGGATACATGTAGTTGGAACTCTAAATCAAACACGGTTTGTGCTAGCTCTTTGAAACTTGGCACAATAATGTAGTTCCAAGTTCTATCGCTATGGTTTGTGTGCTATTGAAGTAGCCCCAAGCAGAGACTGACGAGAATCCCTTTCATGGAAAGGGGTTGCCAGGCTTCCAAAAAACTGCGAGTTTCCTGAAATCTCAGCAAACATTTTTCACCCAGTCTTGATGATACTTCCATTTAATGATTAGTACACCAATCCAACTTGGCTCACCAAATTACGTTCTTCTAGGTTAAACCGTTCCTTTGCAATAACCGTTTTCATGTTTAGGTTTCACTCTGATTTCTCCTATATGGATACATGTAGTTGGAACTCTAAGTCAAACACGGTTTGTGCTAGCTCTTTGAAACTTGGCACAATAATGTAGTTCCAAGTTCTATCGCTATGGTTTGTGTGCTATTGAAGTAGCCCAAGCAGAGACTGACGAGAATCCCTTTCATGGAAAGGGGTTGCCAGGCTTCCAAAAAACTGCGAGTTTCCTGAAATCTCAGCAAACATTTTTTCACCCAGTCTTGATGATACTTCCATTTAATGATCAGTACACCAATCCCCCTTGGCTCACCAAATTTCGTTCTTCTAGGTTAAACCGTTCCTTTGCAGTAATCGTTTTCATATTTAGGTTTCACTCTGTTTTCTCCTATATGGATACATGTAGTTGGAACTCTAAATCAAACACGGTTTGTGCTAGCTCTTTGAAAGTTGGCACAATAATATAGTTCCAAGTTCTATCGCTATGGTTTGTGTGCAATTGAAGTAGCCCCAAGCAGAGACTGACGAGAATCCCTTTCATTGAAAGGGGTTGTCAAGCTTCCAAAAAACCACGAGTTTCCTGAAATCTCAGCAAACATTTTTTCACCCAATCTTGATGATACTTCCATTTAATGGTCAGTACACCAATCCCACTTGGCTCACCAAATTTCGTTCTTCTAGGTTAAAACGTTCCTTTGCAGTAACCGTTTTCATGTTTAGGTTTCACTCTGTTTTCTCCTATATAGATACATGTAGTTGGAACTCTATATCAAACACGGTTTGTGCTAGCTCTTTGAAACTTGGCACAATAATGTAGTTCCAAGTTCTATCGCTATGGTTTGTGTGCTATTGAAGTAGCCCCAAGCAGAGACTGACGAGAATCCCTTTCATAGAAAGGGGTTGCCAGGCTTCCAAAAAACTGCGAGTATCCTGAAATCTCAGCAAACATTTTTTCACCCAGTCTTGATGATACTTCCATTTAATGATCAGTACACCAATCCCACTTGGCTCACCAAATTTCATTCTTCTAGGTTAAACCGTTCCTTTGCAGTAATCGTTTTCATATTTAGGTTTCACTCTGTTTTCTCCTATATGGATACATGTAGTTGGAACTCTAAATCAAGCACGGTTTGTGCTAGCTCTTTGAAACTTGGCACAATAATGTAGTTCCAAGTTCTATCGCTATGGTTTGTGTGCTATTGAAGTAGCCCCAAGCAGAGACTGACGAGAATCCCTTTCATTGAAAGGGGTTGCCAGGCTTCCAAAAAACTGCGAGTATCCTGAAATCTCAGCAAACATTTTTTCACCCAGTCTTGATGATACTTCCATTTAATGATCAGTACACCAATCCCACTTGGCTCACCAAATTTCGTTCTTCTAGGTTAAACAGTTCCTTTGCAGTAATCGTTTTCATATTTAGGTTTCACTCTGTTTTCTCCTATATGGATACATGTAGTTGGAACTCTAAATCAAGCACGGTTTGTGCTAGCTCTTTGAAGCTTGGCACAATAATGTAGTTCCAAGTTCTATCGCTATGGTTTGTGTGCTATTGAAGTAGCCACAAGCAGAGACTGACGAGAATCCCTTTCATTGAAAGGGGTTGCCAGGCTTCCAAAAAACTGTGAGTATCCTGAAATCTCAGCAAACATTTTTTCACCCAATCTTGATGATACTTGCAGGTAGTGATCAGTACATGAATTCCCACTTGGCTCACCAAATTTCGTTCTTCTAGGTTAAACCGTTCCTTTGCAGTAATCGTTTTCATATTTAGGTTTCACTCTGTTTTCTCCTATATGGATACATGTAATTGGAACTCTAAATCAAGCACGGTTTGTGCTAGCTCTTTGAAACTTGGCACAATAATGTAGTTCCAAGTTCTATCGCTATGGTTTGTGTGCTATTGAAGTAGCCCCAAGCAGAGACTGACGAGAATCCCTTTCATTGAAAGGGGTTGCCAACCTTCCAAAAAACTGCGAGTTTCCTGAAATCTCAGCAAACATTTTTTCACCCAATCATGATGATACTTCTATTTAATGATCAGTACACCAATCCCACTTGGCTCACCAAATTTCGTTCTTCTAGGTTATACCGTTCCTTTGCAGTAACCGTTTTCCATGTTTAGGTTTCACTCTGTTTTCTCCTATATGGATACATGTAGTTGGAACTCTAAATCAAACACGGTTTGTGCTAGCACTTTGAAACTTGGCACAATAATGTAGTTTCCAAGTTCTATCGCTATGGTTTGTGTGCTATTGAAGTAGCCCAAGCAGAGACTGACGAGAATCCCTTTCATAGAAAGGGGTTGCCAGGCTTCCAAAAAACTGCGAGTATCCTGAAATCTCAGCAAACATTTTTTCACCCAGTCTTGATGATACTTCCATTTAATGATCAGTACACCAATCCCACTTGGCTCACCAAATTTCGTTCTTCTAGGTTAAACCGTTCCTTTGCAGTAATCGTTTTCATATTTAGGTTTCACTCTGTTTTCTCCTATATGGATACATGTAGTTGGAACTCTAAATCAAGCACGGTTTGTGCTAGCTCTTTGAAACTTGGCACAATAATGTAGTTCCAAGTTCTATCGCTATGGTTTGTGTGCTATTGAAGTAGCCCCAAGCAGAGACTGACGAGAATCCCTTTCATTGAAAGGGGTTGCCAGGCTTCCAAAAAACTGCGAGTATCCTGAAATCTCAGCAAACATTTTTTCACCCAGTCTTGATGATACTTCCATTTAATGATCAGTACACCAATCCCACTTGGCTCACCAAATTTCGTTCTTCTAGGTTAAACAGTTCCTTTGCAGTAATCGTTTTCATATTTAGGTTTCACTCTGTTTTCTCCTATATGGATACATGTATTTGGAACTCTAAATCAAGCACGGTTTGTGCTAGCTCTTTGAAGCTTGGCACAATAATGTAGTTCCAAGTTCTATCGCTATGGGTTTGTGTGCTATTGAAGTAGCCACAAGCAGAGACTGACGAGAATCCCTTTCATTGAAAGGGGTTGCCAGGCTTCCAAAAAACTGTGAGTATCCTGAAATCTCAGCAAACATTTTTTCACCCAATCTTGATGATACTTGCAGGTAGTGATCAGTACATGAATCCCACTTGGCTCACCAAATTTCGTTCTTCTAGGTTAAACCGTTCCTTTGCAGTAATCGTTTTCATATTTAGGTTTCACTCTGTTTTCTCCTATATGGATACATGTAATTGGAACTCTAAATCAAGCACGGTTTGTGCTAGCTCTTTGAAACTTGGCACAATAATGTAGTTCCAAGTTCTATCGCTATGGTTTGTGTGCTATTGAAAGTAGCCCCAAGCAGAGACTGAAGAGAATCCCTTTCATAGAAAGGCGTTGCCAGGCTTCCAAAAAACTGCGAGTTTCGTGAAATCTCAGCAAACATTTTTTCACCCAGTCTTGATGATACTTCCACTTAATGATCAGTACACCAATCCCCACTTGGCTCACCAAATTTCGTTCTTCTAGGTTAAACCGTTCCTTTGCAGTAACCGTTTTCATGTTTAGGTTTCACTCTGTTTTCTCCTATATGGATACATGTATTTGGAAATCTAAATCAAACACGGTTTGTGCTAGCACTTTGAAACTTGGCACAATAATGTAGTTCCAAGTTCTATCGCTATGGTTTGTGTGCTATTGAAGTAGCCCCAAGCAGAGACTGACGAGAATCCCTTTCATAGAAAGGGGTTGCCAGGCTTCCAAAAAACTGCGAGTATCCTGAAATCTCAGCAAACATTTTTTCACCCAGTCTTGATGATACTTCCATTTAATGATCAGTACACCAATCCCACTTGGCTCACCACATTTCGTTCTTCTAGGTTAAACCGTTCCTTTGCAGTAATCGTTTTCATATTTAGGTTTCACTCTGTTTTCTCCTAGGATACATGTAGTTGGAACTCTAAATCAAGCACGGTTTGTGCTAGCTCTTTGAAACTTGGCACAATAATGTAGTTCCAAGTTCTATCGCTATGCTTTGTGTGCTATTGAAGTAGCCCCAAGCAGAGACTGACGAGAATCCCTTTCATTGAAAGGGGTTGCCAAGCTTCCAAAAAAACTACAAGTTTCCTGAAATCTCAGCAAACATTTTTTTCACCCAATCCTTATGATACTTCCATTTAATGATCAGTACACCAATCCCACTTGCTCACCAAATTTCGTTCTTCTAGGTTAAACCGTTCCTTTGTAGTAATCATTTTCATATTTAGGTTTCACTCTGTTTTCTCCTATATAGATACATGTAGTTGGAACTCTAAATCAAACACGGTTTGTGCTAGCTCTTTGAAACGTGGCACAATAATGTAGTTCCAAGTTCTATTGCTATGGTTTGTGTGCTATTGAAGTAGCCCCAAGCAGAGACTGACGAGAATCCCTTTCATTGAAAGGGGTTGCCAAGCTTCCAAAAAACTACAAGTTTCCTGAAATCTCAGCAAACATTTTTTCATCCAATCATGATGATACTTCTATTTAATGATCAGTACACCAATCCCACTTGACTCACCAAATTTCGTTCTTCTAGGTTAAACCGTTCCTTTGCAGTAACCGTTTTCATGTTTAGGTTTCACTCTGTTTTCTCCTATATGGATACATGTATTTGGAACTCTAAATCAAACACGGTTTGTGCTAGCACTTTGAAACTTGGCACAATAATGTAGTTCCAAGTTCTATCGCTATGGTTTGTGTGCTATTGAAGTAGCCCCAAGCAGAGACTGACGAAAATCCCTTTCATAGAAAGGGGTTGCCAGGCTTCCAAAAAACTGCGAGTATCCTGAAATCTCAGCAAACATTTATTCACCCAGTCTTGATGATACTTCCATTTAATGATCAGTACACCAATCCCACTTGGCTCACCACATTTCGTTCTTCTAGGTTAAACCGTTCCTTTGCAGTAATCGTTTTCATATTTAGGTTTCACTCTGTTTTCTCCTATATGGATACATGTACTTGGAACTCTAAATCAAGCACGGTTTGTGCTAGCTCTTTGAAACTTGGCATAATAATGTAGTTCCACGTTCTATCGCTATGGTTTGTGTGCTATTGAAGTAGCCCCAAGCAGAGACTGACGAGAATCCCTTTCATTGAAAGGGGTTGCCAAGCTTCCAAAAAACTACGAGTTTCCTGAAATCTCAGGAAACATTTTTTCACCCAATCTTGATGATACTTGCAGGTAGTTATCAGTACACGAATCCCACTTGGCTCACCAAATTTCGTTCTTCTAGGTTAAACCGTTCCTTTGCAGTAACCGTTTTCATGTTTAGGTTTCACTCTGTTTTCTCCTATATGGATACATGTAGTTGGAACTCTAAATCAAACACGGTTTGTGCTAGCTCTTTGAAACTTGGCACAATAATGTAGTTCCAAGTTCTATCGCTATGGTTTGTGTGCTATTGAAGTAGCCCCAAGCAGAGACTGACGAGAATCCCTTTCATTGAAATGGGTTGCCAAGCTTCCAAAAAACTGCGAGTTTCCTGAAATCGCAGCAAATATTTTTTCACCCAATCTTGATGATACTTCCATTTAATGATCAGTACACCAATCCCACTTGGCTCACCAAATTTCGTTGTTCTAGGTTAAAACGTTCCTTTGCAGTAACCGTTTTCATGTTTAGGTTTCACTCTGTTTTCTCCTATATGGATACATGTAGTTGGAACTCTAAATCAAACACGGTTTGTGCTAGCTCTTTGAAACTTGGCACAATAATGTAGTTCCAAGTTCTATCGCTATGGTTTGTGTGCCATTGAAGTAGCCCCAAGCAGAGAATGACTAGAATCCCTTTCATTGAAAGGGGTTGCCAAGCTTCCAAAAAACTGCGAGATTCCTGAAATCTCAGCAAACATTTTTTCACCCAATCTTGATGATACTTGCAGGTAGTGATCAGTACATGAATCCCACTTGGCTCACTAAATTTCGTTCTTCTAGGTTAAACCGTTCCTTTGCAGTAACCCTTTTCATGTTTAGGTTTTACTCTGTTTTCTCCAATATGGATACATGTAGTTGGAACTCTAAATCAAACACGGTTTGTGCTAGCTCTTTGAAACTTGGCACAATAATGTAGTTCCAAGTACTGTCGCTATGATTTGTGTGCTTTTGAAGTAGCCCCAAGCAGAGACTGACGGGAATCCCTTTCATTGAAAGGGGTTATCAAGCTTCCAAGAAACTACGATTTTCCTGAAATCTCAGCAAACATTTTTTCACCCAATATTGATGATGCTTGCAGGTAGTGATCAGTACACGAATCCCACTTGGCTCACCAAATTTCGTTGTTCTAGGTTAAAACGTTCCTTTGCAGTAACCATTTTCATGATTAGGTTTCACTCTGTTTTCTCCAATATGGATACATGTAGTTGGAACTCTAAATCAAACACGGTTTGTTCTAGCTCTTTGAAACTTGGCACAATAATGTAGTTCCAAGTTCTATCGCTATGGTTTGTGTGCTATTGAAGTAGCCCCAAGCAGAGACTGACGAGAATCCCTTTCATAGAAAGGCGTTGCCAGGCTTCCAAAAAACTGCGAGTTTCCGGAAATCTCAGCAAATATTTTTTCACCCAGTCTTGATGATACTTCCACTTAATGATCAGTACACCAATCCCACTTGGCTCACCAAATTTCGTTCTTCTAGGTTAAACCGTTCCTTTGCAGTAATCGTTTTCATATTTAGGTTTCACTCTGTTTTCTCCTATATAGATACATGTAGTTGGAACTCTAAATCAAACATGGTTTGTGCTAGCTCTTTGAAACTTGGCACAATAATGTAGTTCCAAGTTCTATCGCTATGGTTTGTGTGCTATTGAAGTAGCCCCAAGCAGAGACTGACGAGTATCCCTTTCATTGAAAGGGGTTGCCAAGCTTCCAAAAAACTGCGAGTTTCCTGAAATCTCAGCAAACATTTTTTCACCCAATCATGATGATACTTCTATTTAATGATCAGTACACCAATCCCACTTGGCTCACCAAATTTCGTTCTTCTAGGTTATACCGTTCCTTTGCAGTAACCGTTTTCATGTTTAGGTTTCACTCTGTTTTCTCCTATATGTATACATGTAGTTGGAACTCTAAATCAAACACGGTTTGTGCTAGCACTTTGAAACTTGGCACAATAATGTAGTTCCAAGTTCTATCGCTATGGTTTGTGTGCTATTGAAGTAGCCCCAAGCAGAGACTGACGAGAATCCCTTTCATAGAAAGGGGTTGCCAGGCTTCCAAAAAACTGCGAGTATCCTGAAATCTCAGCAAACATTTTTTCACCCAGTCTTGATGATACTTCCATTTAATGATCAGTACACCAATCCCACTTGGCTCACCAAATTTCGTTCTTCTAGGTTAAACCGTTCCTTTGCAGTAATCGTTTTCATATTTAGGTTTCACTCTGTTTTCTCCTATATGGATACATGTAGTTGGAACTCTAAATCAAGCACGGTTTGTGCTAGCTCTTTGAAACTTGGCACAATAATGTAGTTCCAAGTTCTATCGCTATGGTTTGTGTGCTATTGAAGTAGCCCCAAGCAGAGATTGACGAGAATCCCTTTCATTGAAAGGGGTTGCCAGGCTTCCAAAAAACTGCGAGTATCCTGAAATCTCAGCAAACATTTTTTCACCCAGTCTTGATGATACTTCCATTTAATGATCAGTACACCAATCCCACTTGGCTCACCACATTTCGTTCTTCTAGGTTAAACCGTTCCTTTGCAGTAATCGTTTTCATATTTAGGTTTCACTCTGTTTTCTCCTATGGATACATGTAGTTGGAACTCTAAATCAAGCACGGTTTGTGCTAGCTCTTTGAAACTTGGCACAATAATGTAGTTCCAAGTTCTATCGCTATGCTTTGTGTGCTATTGAAGTAGCCCCAAGCAGAGACTGACGAGAATCCCTTTCATTGAAAGGGGTTGCCAAGCTTCCAAAAAACTACAAGTTTCCTGAAATCTCAGCAAACATTTTTTCACCCAATCCTTATGATACTTCCATTTAATGATCAGTACACCAATCCCACTTGGCTCACCAAATTTCGTTCTTCTAGGTTAAACCGTTCCTTTGTAGTAATCATTTTCATATTTAGGTTTCACTCTGTTTTCTCCTATATAGATACATGTAGTTGGAACTCTAAATCAAACACGGTTTGTGCTAGCTCTTTGAAACTTGGCACAATAATGTAGTTCCAAGTTCTATTGCTATGGTTTGTGTGCTATTGAAGTAGCCCCAAGCAGAGACTGACGAGAATCCCTTTCATTGAAAGGGGTTGCCAAGCTTCCAAAAAACTACAAGTTTCCTGAAATCTCAGCAAACATTTTTTCATCCAATCATGATGATACTTCTATTTAATGATCAGTACACCAATCCCACTTGACTCACCAAATTTCGTTCTTCTAGGTTAAACCGTTCCTTTGCAGTAACCGTTTTCATGTTTAGGTTTCACTCTGTTTTCTCCTATATGGATACATGTATTTGGAACTCTAAATCAAACACGGTTTGTGCTAGCACTTTGAAACTTGGCACAATAATGTAGTTCCAAGTTCTATCGCTATGGTTTGTGTGCTATTGAAGTAGCCACAAGCAGAGACTGACGAGAATCCCTTTCATTGAAAGGGGTTGCCAGGCTTCCAAAAAACTGTGAGTGTCCTGAAATCTCAGCAAACATTTTTTCACCCAGTCTTGATGATACTTCCATTTAATGATCAGTACACCAATCCCACTTGGCTCACCAAATTTCGTTCTTCTAGGTTAAACCGTTCCTTTGCAGTAATCGTTTTCATATTTAGGTTTCACTCTGTTTTCTCCTATATGGATACATGTAATTGGAACTCTAAATCAAGCACGGTTTGTGCTAGCTCTTTGAAACTTGGCACAATAATGTAGTTCCAAGTTCTATCGCTATGGTTTGTGTGCTATTGAAGTAGCCCCAAGCAGAGACTGACGAGAATCCCTTTCATAGAAAGGCGTTGCCAGGCTTCCAAAAAACTGCGAGTTTCCGGAAATCTCAGCAAATATTTTTTCACCCAGTCTTGATGATACTTCCACTTAATGATCAGTACACCAATCCCACTTGGCTCACCAAATTTCGTTCTTCTAGGTTAAACCGTTCCTTTGCAGTAATCGTTTTCATATTTAGGTTTCACTCTGTTTTCTCCTATATAGATACATGTAGTTGGAACTCTAAATCAAACATGGTTTGTGCTAGCTCTTTGAAACTTGGCACAATAATGTAGTTCCAAGTTCTATCGCTATGGTTTGTGTGCTATTGAAGTAGCCCCAAGCAGAGACTGACGAGTATCCCTTTCATTGAAAGGGGTTGCCAAGCTTCCAAAAAACTGCGAGTTTCCTGAAATCTCAGCAAACATTTTTTCACCCAATCATGATGATACTTCTATTTAATGATCAGTACACCAATCCCACTTGGCTCACCAAATTTCGTTCTTCTAGGTTATACCGTTCCTTTGCAGTAACCGTTTTCATGTTTAGGTTTCACTCTGTTTTCTCCTATATGTATACATGTAGTTGGAACTCTAAATCAAACACGGTTTGTGCTAGCACTTTGAAACTTGGCACAATAATGTAGTTCCAAGTTCTATCGCTATGGTTTGTGTGCTATTGAAGTAGCCCCAAGCAGAGACTGACGAGAATCCCTTTCATAGAAAGGGGTTGCCAGGCTTCCAAAAAACTGCGAGTATCCTGAAATCTCAGCAAACATTTTTTCACCCAGTCTTGATGATACTTCCATTTAATGATCAGTACACCAATCCCACTTGGCTCACCAAATTTCGTTCTTCTAGGTTAAACCGTTCCTTTGCAGTAATCGTTTTCATATTTAGGTTTCACTCTGTTTTCTCCTATATGGATACATGTAGTTGGAACTCTAAATCAAGCACGGTTTGTGCTAGCTCTTTGAAACTTGGCACAATAATGTAGTTCCAAGTTCTATCGCTATGGTTGTGTGCTATTGAAGTAGCCCCAAGCAGAGATTGACGAGAATCCCTTTCATTGAAAGGGGTTGCCAGGCTTCCAAAAAACTGCGAGTATCCTGAAATCTCAGCAAACATTTTTTCACCCAGTCTTGATGATACTTCCATTTAATGATCAGTACACCAATCCCACTTGGCTCACCACATTTCGTTCTTCTAGGTTAAACCGTTCCTTTGCAGTAATCGTTTTCATATTTAGGTTTCACTCTGTTTTCTCCTATGGATACATGTAGTTGGAACTCTAAATCAAGCACGGTTTGTGCTAGCTCTTTGAAACTTGGCACAATAATGTAGTTCCAAGTTCTATCGCTATGCTTTGTGTGCTATTGAAGTAGCCCAAGCAGAGACTGACGAGAATCCCTTTCATTGAAAGGGGTTGCCAAGCTTCCAAAAAACTACAAGTTTCCTGAAATCTCAGCAAACATTTTTTCACCCAATCCTTATGATACTTCCATTTAATGATCAGTACACCAATCCCACTTGGCTCACCAAATTTCGTTCTTCTAGGTTAAACCGTTCCTTTGTAGTAATCATTTTCATATTTAGGTTTCACTCTGTTTTCTCCTATATAGATACATGTAGTTGGAACTCTAAATCAAACACGGTTTGTGCTAGCTCTTTGAAACTTGGCACAATAATGTAGTTCCAAGTTCTATTGCTATGGTTTGTGTGCTATTGAAGTAGCCCCAAGCAGAGACTGACGAGAATCCCTTTCATTGAAAGGGTTGCCAAGCTTCCAAAAAAACTACAAGTTTCCTGAAATCTCAGCAAACATTTTTTCATCCAATCATGATGATACTTCTATTTAATGATCAGTACACCAATCCCACTTGACTCACCAAATTTCGTTCTTCTAGGTTAAACCGTTCCTTTGCAGTAACCGTTTTCATGTTTAGGTTTCACTCTGTTTTCTCCTATATGGATACATGTATTTGGAACTCTAAATCAAACACGGTTTGTGCTAGCACTTTGAAACTTGGCACAATAATGTAGTTCCAAGTTCTATCGCTATGGTTTGTGTGCTATTGAAGTAGCCACAAGCAGAGACTGACGAGAATCCCTTTCATTGAAAGGGGTTGCCAGGCTTCCAAAAAACTGTGAGTGTCCTGAAATCTCAGCAAACATTTTTTCACCCAGTCTTGATGATACTTCCATTTAATGATCAGTACACCAATCCCACTTGGCTCACCAAATTTCGTTCTTCTAGGTTAAACCGTTCCTTTGCAGTAATCGTTTTCATATTTAGGTTTCACTCTGTTTTCTCCTATATGGATACATGTAATTGGAACTCTAAATCAAGCACGGTTTGTGCTAGCTCTTTGAAACTTGGCACAATAATGTAGTTCCAAGTTCTATCGCTATGGTTTGTGTGCTATTGAAGTAGCCCCAAGCAGAGACTGACGAGAATCCCTTTCATAGAAAGGTGTTGCCAGGCTTCCAAAAAACTGCGAGTTTCCTGAAATCTCAGCAAACATTTTTTCACCCAGTCTTGATGATACTTCCACTTAATGATCAGTACACCAATCCCACTTGGCTCACCAAATTTCGTTCTTCTAGGTTAAACCGTTCCTTTGCAGTTAACCGTTTTCATGTTTAGGTTTCACTCTGTTTTCTCCTATATGGATACATGTATTTGGAACTCTAAATCAAACACGGTTTGTGCTAGCACTTTGAAACTTGGCACAATAATGTAGTTCCAAGTTCTATCGCTATGGTTTGTGTGCTATTGAAGTAGCCCCAAGCAGAGACTGACGAGAATCCCTTTCATAGAAAGGCGTTGCCAGGCTTCCAAAAACTGCGAGTATCCTGAAATCTCAGCAAACATTTTTTCACCCAGTCTTGATGATACTTCCATTTAATGATCAGTACACCAATCCCACTTGGCTCACCAAATTTCGTTCTTCTAGGTTAACCGTTCCTTTGCAGTAATCGTTTTCATATTTAGGTTTCACTCTGTTTTCTCTATGGATACATGTAGTTGGAACTCTAAATCAAGCACGGTTTGTGCTAGCTCTTTGAAACTTGGCACAATAATGTAGTTCAAGTTCTATTGCTATGGTTTGTGTGCTATTGAAGTAGCCCCAAGCAGAGACTGACGAGAATCCCTTTCATTGAAAGGGGTTGCCAAGCTTCCAAAAAACTACAAGTTTCCTGAAATCTCAGCAAACATTTTTCATCCAATCATGATGATACTTCTATTTAATGATCAGTACACCAATCCCACTTGACTCACCAAATTTCGTTCTTCTAGGTTAAACCGTTCCTTTGCAGTAACCGTTTTCATGTTTAGGTTTCACTCTGTTTTCTCCTATATGGATACATGTATTTGGAACTCTAAATCAAACACGGTTTGTGCTAGCACTTTGAAAACTTGGCACAATAATGTAGTTCCAAGTTCTATCGCTATGGTTTGTGTGCTATTGAAGTAGCCCCAAGCAGAGACTGACGAGAATCCCTTTCATAGAAAGGGGTTGCCAGGCTTCCAAAAAACTGCGAGTATCCTGAAATCTCAGCAAACATTTTTTCACCCAGTCTTGATGATACTTCCATTTAATGATCAGTACACCAATCCCACTTGGCTCACCACATTTCGTTCTTCTAGGTTAAACCGTTCCTTTGCAGTAATCGTTTTCATATTTAGGTTTCACTCTGTTTTCTCCTATATGGATACATGTAGTTGGAACTCTAAATCAAGCACGGTTTGTGCTAGCTCTTTGAAACTTGGCACAATAATGTAGTTCCAAGTTCTATCGCTATGGTTTGTGTGCTATTGAGTAGCCCCAAGCAGAGACTGACGAGAATCCCTTTCATTGAAAGGGGTTGCCAAGCTTCCAAAAAACTACAAGTTTCCTGAAATCTCAGCAAACATTTTTCAACCAATCTTGATGATACTTTCAGTAGTGATCAGTACACGAATCCCACTTGGCTCACCAAATTTCGTTCTTCTAGGTTAAACCGTTCCTTTGCAGTAACCGTTTTCATGTTTAGGTTCACTCTGTTTTCTCCTATATGGATACATGTAGTTGGAACTCTAAATCAAACACGGTTTGTGCTAGCTCTTTGAAACTTGGCACAATAATGTAGTTCCAAGTTCTATCGCTATGGTTTGTGTGCTATTGAAGTAGCCCCAAGCAGAGACTGACTAGAATCCCTTTCATTGAAAGGGTTGCCAAGCTTCCAAAAAACTGCGAGATTCCTGAAATCTCAGCAAACATTTTTTCACCCAATCTTGATGATACTTGCAGGTAGTGATCAGTACATGAATCCCACTTGGCTCACTAAATTTCGTTCTTCTAGGTTAAACCGTACCTTTGCAGTAACCCTTTTCATGTTTAGGTTTTACTCTGTTTTCTCCAATATGGATACATGCAGTTGGAACTCTTAAATCAAACACGGTTTGTGCTAGCTCCTTTGAAACTTGGCACAATAATGTAGTTCCAAGTACTGTCGCTATGATTTGTGTGCTTTTGAAGTAGCCCCAAGCAGAGACTGACGAGAATCCCTTTCATTGAAAGGGGTTATCAAGCTTCCAAGAAACTACGATTTTCCTGAAATCTCAGCAAACATTTTTTCACCCAATATTGATGATACTTGCAGGTAGTGATCAGTACACGAATCCCACTTGGCTCACCAAATTTCGTTGTTCTAGGTTAAAACGTTCCTTTGCAGTAACCGTTTTCCATGATTAGGTTTCACTCCGTTTTCTCCTATATGGATACATGTAGTTGGAACTCTAAATCAAACACGGTTTGTCTAGCTCTTTGAAACTTGGCACAATAATGTAGTTCCAAGTTCTATCGCTATGGTTTGTGTGCTATTGAAGTAGCCCCAAGCAGAGTCTGACGAGAATCCCTTTCATAGAAAGGCGTTGCCAGGCTTCCAAAAAACTGCGAGTTTCCTGAAATCTCAGCAAACATTTTTTCACCCAGTCTTGATGATACTTCCACTTAATGATCAGTACACCAATCCCACTTGGCTCACCAAATTTTCGTTCTTCTAGGTTAAACCGTTCCTTTGCAGTAATCGTTTCATATTAGGTTTCACTCTGTTTTCTCCTATATGGTATACATGTAATTGGAACTCTAAATCAAGCACGTTTGTGCTAGCTCTTTGAAACTTGGCACAATAATGTAGTTCCAAGTTCTATCGCTATGGTTTGTGTGCTATTGAAGTAGCCCCAAGCAGAGACTGACGAGAATCCCTTTCATAGAAAGGCGTTGCCAGGCTTCAAAAAACTGCGAGTTTCCTGAAATCTCAGCAAACATTTTTTCACCCAATCATGATGATACTTCTATTTAATGATCAGTACACCAATCCCACTTGGCTCACAAATTTCGTTCTTCTAGGGTTAAACGTTCCTTTGCAGTAACCGTTTTCATGTTTAGGTTTCACTCTGTTTTCTCCTATATGGATACATGTAGTTGGAACTCTTAAATCAAACACGGTTTGTGCTAGCACTTTGAAACTTGGCACAATAATGTAGTTCCAAGTTCTATCGCTATGGTTTGTGTGCTATTGAAGTAGCCCCAAGCAGAGACTGACGAGAATCCCTTTCATAGAAAGGGTTGCCAGGCTTCCAAAAAACTGCGAGTATCCTGAAATCTCAGCAAACATTTTTTCACCCAGTCTTGATGATACTTCCATTTAATGATCAGTACACCCAATCCCACTTGGCTCACCAAATTTCGTTCTTCTAGGTTAAACCGTTCCTTTGCAGTAATCGTTTTCATATTTAGGTTTCACTCTGTTTTCTCCTATATGGATACATGTAGTTTGAACTCTAAATCAAGCACGGTTTGTGCTAGCTCTTTGAAACTTGGCACAATAATGTAGTTCCAAGTTCTATCGCTATGGTTTGTGTGCTATTGAAGTAGCCCCAAGCAGAGACTGACGAGAATCCCTTTCATTGAAAGGGGTTGCCAGGCTCCCAAAAAACTGCGAGTATCCTGAAATCTCAGCAAACATTTTTTCACCCAGTCTTGATGATACTTCCATTTAATGATCAGTACACCAATCCCACTTGGCTCACCAAATTTCGTTCTTCTAGGTTAAACAGTTCCTTTGCAGTAATCGTTTTCATATTTAGGTTTCACTCTGTTTTCTCCTATATGGATACATGTAGTTGGAACTCTAAATCAAGCACGGTTTGTTCTAGCTCTTTGAAGCTTGGCACAATAATGTAGTTCCAAGTTCTATCGCTATGGTTTGTGTGCTATTGAAGTAGCCACAAGCAGAGACTGACGAGAATCCCTTCATTGAAGGGGTTGCCAGGCTTCCAAAAAACTGCGAGTATCCTGAAATCTCAGCAAACATTTTTTCACCCAGTCTTGATGATACTTCCATTTAATGATCAGTACACCAATCCCACTTGGCTCACCACATTTCGTTCTTCTAGGTTAAACCGTTCCTTTGCAGTAATCGTTTTCATATTTAGGTTTCACTCTGTTTTTCTCCTATATGGATACATGTAATTGGAACTCTAAATCAAGCACGGTTTGTGCTAGCTCTTTGAAACTTGGCACAATAATGTAGTTCCAAGTTCTATCGCTATGGTTTGTGTGCTATTGAAGTAGCCCCAAGCAGAGACTGACGAGAATCCCTTTCATAGAAAGGTGTTGCCAGGCTTCCAAAAAACTGCGAGTTCCTGAAATCTCAGCAAACATTTTTTCACCCAGTCTTGATGATACTTCCACTTAATGATCAGTACACCAATCCCACTTGGCTCACCAAATTTCGTTCTTCTAGGTTAAACCGTTCCTTTGCAGTAACCGTTTTCATGTTTAGGTTTCACTCTGTTTTCTCCTATATGGATACATGTATTTGGAACTCTAAATCAAACACGGTTTGTGCTAGCACTTAGAAACTTGGCACAATAATGTAGTTCCAAGTTCTATCGCTATGGTTTGTGTGCTATTGAAGTAGCCCCAAGCAGAGACTGACGAGAATCCCTTTCATAGAAAGGGGTTGCCAGGCTTCCAAAAAACTGCGAGTATCCTGAAATCTCAGCAAACATTTTTTCACCCAGTCTTGATGATACTTCCATTTAATGATCAGTACACCAATCCCACTTGGCTCACCAAATTTCGTTCTTCTAGGTTAAACCGTTCCTTTGCAGTAATCATTTTCATATTTAGGTTTCACTCTGTTTTCTCCTATGGATACATGTAGTTGGAACTCTAAATCAAGCACGGTTTGTGCTAGCTCTTTGAAACTTGGCACAATAATGTAGTTCCAAGTTCTATCGCTATGCTTTGTGTGCTATTGAAGTAGCCCGAGCAGAGACTGACGAGAATCCCTTTCATTGAAAGGGGTTGCCAAGCTTCCAAAAAACTACAAGTTTCCTGAAATCTCAGCAAACATTTTTTCACCCAATCTTGATGATACTTCCATTTAATGATCAGTACACCAATCCCACTTGGCTCACCAAATTTCGTTGTTCTTGGTTAATCCGTTCCTTTGCAGTAATCGTTTTCATATTTAGGTTTTACTCTGTTTTCTCCTATATGGATACATGTAGTTGGAACTCTAAATCAAGCACGGTTTGTGCTAGCTCTTTGAAACTTGGCACAATAATGTAGTTCCAAGTTCTATCGCTATGGATTGTGTGCTATTGAAGTAGCCCCAAGCAGAGACTGACGAGAATCCCTTTCATTGAAAGGGGTTGCCAAGCTTCCAAAAAACTACAAGTTTCCTGAAATCTCAGCAAACATTTTTTCACCCAATCTTGATGATACTTGCAGGTAGTGATCAGTACACGAATCCCACTTGGCTCACCAAATTTCGTTCTTCTAGGTTAATCCGTTCCTTTGCAGTAACCGTTTTCATGTTTAGGTTTCACTCTGTTTTCTCCTATATGGATACATGTAGTTGGAACTCTAAATCAAACACGGTTTGTTCTAGCTCTTTGAAACTTGGCACAATAATGTAGTTCCAAGTTCTATCAATATGGTTTGTGTGCTATTGAAGTAGCCCCAAGCAGAGACTGACGAGAATCCCTTTCATTGAAAGGGGTTGCAAGCTTCCAAAAAACTGCGAGTTTCCTGAAATCGCAGCAAACATTTTTTCACCCAATCTTGAATATACTTCCATTTAATGATCAGTACACCAATCCCACTTGGCTCACCAAATTTCGTTCTTCTAGGTTAAATCGTTCCTTTGCAGTAACCGTTTTCATGTTTAGGTTTCACTCTGTTTTCTCCTATATAGATACGTGTAGTTGGAACTCTAAATCAAACACGGTTTGTGCTAGCTCTTTGAAACTTGGCACAATAATGTAGTTCCAAGTTCTATCGCTATGGTTTGTGTGCTATTGAAGTAGCCCCAAGCAGAGACTGACGAGAATCCCTTTCATTGAAAGGGGTTGCCAAGCTTCCAAAAAACTGAGAGTTTTCCTGAAATCTCACCAAACATTTTTTCACCCAATCATGATGATACTTCTATTTAATGATCAGTACACCAATCCCACTTGGCTCACCAAATTTCGTTCTTCTAGGTTAAACCGTTCCTTTGCAGTAACCGTTTTCATTTTTTTGTTTCACTCTGTTTTCTCCTATATGGATACATGTAGTTGGAACTCTAAATCAAACACGGTTTGTGCTAGCACTTTGAAACTTGGCACAATAATGTAGTTCCAAGTTCTATCGCTATGGTTTGTGTGCTATTGAAGTAGCCCCAAGCAGAGACTGACGAGAATCCCTTTCATAGAAAGGGGTTGCCAGGCTTCCAAAAAACTGCGAGTATCCTGAAATCTAAGCAAACATTTTTTCACCCAATCTTGATGATACTTCCATTTAATGATCAGTACACCAATCCCACTTGGCTCAACAAATTTCGTTCTTATAGGTTAAACCGTTCCTTTGCAGTAATCGTTTTCATATTTAGGTTTCACTCTGTTTTCTCCTATATGGATACACGTAGTTGGAACTCTAAATCAAGCACGGTTTGTGCTAGCTCTTTGAAACTTGGCACAATAATGTAGTTCCAAGTTCTATCGCTATGGTTTGTGTGCTATTGAAGTAGCCCCAAGCAGAGACTGACGAGAATCCCTTTCATTGAAAGGGGTTGCCAAGCTTCCAAAAAACTACAAATTTCCTGAAATCTCAGCAAACATTTTTTCACCCAATCTTGATGATACTTCCATTTAATGATCAGTACACCAATCCCACTTGGCTCACCAAATTTCGTTCTTCTAGGTTAAACCGTTCCTTTGCAGTAACTGTTTTCATGTTTAGGTTTCACTCTGTTTTCTCCTATATGGATACATGTAGTTGGAACTCTAAATCAAACACGGTTTGTGCTAGCTCTTTGAAACTTGGCACAATAATGTAGTTCCAAGTTCTATCGCTATGGTTTGTGTGCTATTGAAGTAGCCCCAAGCAGAGACTGACGAGAATCCCTTTCATTGAAAGGGGTTGCCTAGCTTCCAAAAAACTGCGAGTTTCCTGAAATCTCAGCAAACATTTTTTCACCCAATCTTGATGATACTTGCAGGTAGTGATCAGTACACGAATCCCACTTGGCTCACTAAATTTCGTTCTTCTAGGTTAAACCGTTCCTTTGCAGTAACCGTTTTCATGTTTAGGTTTCACTCTGTTTTCTCCTATATGGATACATGTAGTTGGAACTCTAAATGAAACACGGTTTGTGCTAGCTCTTTGAAACTTGGCACAATAATGTAGTTCCAAGTTCTATCGCTATGGTTTGTGTGCTATTGAAGTAGCCCCAAGCAGAGACTGACGAGAATCCCTTTCATTGAAAGGGGTTGCCAAGCTTCCAAATAATTACGAGTTTCCTGAAATCTCAGCTAACATTTTTTTCACCCAATCTTGATGATACTTCCATTTAATGATCAGTACACCAATCCACCTTGGCTCACCAAATTTCGTTCTTCTAGGTTAAACCGTTTATTTGCAGTAACCATTTTCATGTTTACGTTTCACTCTGTTTTCTCCTATATGGATACATGTAGTTGGAACTCTAAATCAAACACGGTTTGTGCTAGCTCTTTGAAACTTGGCACAATAATGTAGTTCCAAGTTCTATCGCTATGGTTTGTGTGCTATTGAAGTAGCCCCAAGCAGAGACTGACGAGAAACCCTTTCATTGAAAGGGGTTGCCAAGCTTCCAAAAAACTACGAGTTTCCTGAAATCTCAGCAAACATTTTTTCACCCAATCTTGATGATACTTCTATTTAATTATCAGTACACCAATCCCACTTGGCTCACCAAATTTCGTTCTTCTAGGTTAAACCGTTCCTTTGCAGTAACCGTTTTCATGTTTAGGTTTCACTCTGTTTTCTCTATATAGATACATGTAGTTGGAACTCTAAATCAAACACGGTTTGTGCTAGCTCTTTGAAACTTGGCACAATAATGTATTTCCAAGTTCTATCGCTATGGTTTGTGTGCTATTGAAGTAGCCCCAAAGAGAGACTGACGAGAATCCCTTTCATTGAAAGGGTTGGATGCTTCCAAAAAACTGCGAGTATCCAGAATCTCAGCAAACATTTTTTCACCCAGTCTTGATGATACTTCCATTTAATGATAAGTACACCAATCCCACTTGGCTCACCAAATTTCGTTCTTCTAGGTTAAACTGTTCCTTTGCAGTAATCGTTTTCATATTTAGGTTTCACTCTGTTTTCTCCTATATAGATACATGTAGTTGGAACTCTAAATCAAACACGGTTTGTGCTAGCTCTTTGAAACTTGGCACAATAATGTAGTTTCAAGTTCTATCGCTAGGGTTTGTGTGCTATTGAAGTAGCCCCAAGCAGAGACTGACGAGAATCCCTTTCATTGAAAGGGGATGCCAAGCTTCCAAAAAACTACGAGTTTCCAGAAATCTCAGCAAACATTTTTTCACCCAATCTTGATGATACTTCCATTTAATGATCAGTACACCAATCCCACTTGGCTCACCAAATTTCTTCTAGTTTAAACCGTTCCTTTGCAGTAATCGTTTTCATATTTAGGTTAGCACTCTGGGTTTGGTCTCCTATATGATACATTAGTTGGAACTCTAAATCAAACACGGTTTGTGCTAGCTCTTTGAAACTTGGCACAATAAATGTAGTTCCAAGTTCTATGGCTATGGTTTGTGTGCTATTGAAGTAGCCCCAAGCAGAGACTGACGACAATCCCTTTCATTGAAAGGGGTTGCCAAGCTTCCAAAAAACTACGAGTTTCCTGAAATCTCAGCAAACATTTTTTCACCCAATCTTGATGATACTTCCATTTAATGATCAGTACACCACTCCCACTTGGCTCACCAAATTTCGTTCTTCTAGGTTAAACCGTTCCTTTGCAGTAACTGTTTTCATGTTTAGGTTTCACTCTGTTTTCTCCTATATGGATACATGTAGTTGGCACTCTAAATCAAACACGGTTTGTGCTAGCTCTTTGAAACTTGGCACAATAATGTAGTTCCAAGTTCTATCGCTATGGTTTGTGTGCTATTGAAGTAGCCCCAAGCAGAGACTGATGAGAATCCCTTTCATTGAAAGTGGTTGCCAAGCTTCCAAAAAACTACGAGTTTCCTGAAATCTCAGCAAACATTTTTTCACCCAATCTTGATGATAC
The DNA here is from genome assembly GCF_045843805.1 of Urocitellus parryii. Taxonomy (NCBI): domain Eukaryota; kingdom Metazoa; phylum Chordata; class Mammalia; order Rodentia; family Sciuridae; genus Urocitellus; species Urocitellus parryii. The sequence goes on along the minus strand of NW_027552433.1, from coordinate 18,252 downwards.
TTGCAGGTAGTGATAAGTACACGAATCTCACTTGGCTCACTAAATTTCGTTCTTCTAGGTTAAACCGTTCCTTTGCAGTAACCGTTTTCATGTTTAGGTTTCACTCTGTTTTCTCCTATATGGATACATGTAGTTGGAACTCTAAATCAAGCACGGTTTGTGCTAGCTCTTTGAAACTTGGCACAATAATGTAGTTCCAAGTTCTATCGCTATGGTTTGTGTGCTATTGAAGTAGCACCAAGCAGAGACTGATGAGAATCCCTTTCATTGAAAGGGGTTGCCAAGCTTCCAAAAAACTACGAGTTTCCTGAAATCTCAGCAAACATTTTTTCACCCAATCTTGATGATATTTGCAGGTAGTGATCAGTACACGAATCTCACTTGGCTCACTAAATTTCGTTCTTCTAGGTTAAACCGTTCCTTTGCAGTAACCGTTTTCGTGTTTAGGTTTCACTCTGTTTTCTCCTATATGGATACATGTAGTTGGAACTCTAAATGAAACACGGTTTGTGCTAGCTCTTTGAAACTTGGCACAATAATGTAGTTCCAAGTTCTATGGCTATGGTTTGTGTGATATTGAAGTAGCCCCAAGCAGAGACTGACGAGAATCCCTTTCATTGAAAGGGGTTATCAAGCTTCCAAAAAAATACGAGTTTCCTGAAATCTCAGCTAACATTTTTTCACCCAATCTTGATGATACTTCCATTTAATGATCAGTACACCAATCCCACTTGGCTCACCAAATTTCGTTCTTCTAGGTTAAATCGTTCCTTTGCAGTAAATGTTTTCATGTTTAGGTTTCACTCTGTTTTCTCCTATATGGATACATGTAGTTGGAACTCTAAATCAAACACGGTTTGTGCTAGCTCTTTGAAACTTTGGCACAATAATGTAGTTCCAAGTTCTATCGCTATGGTTTGTGTGCTTGAAGTAGCACCAAGCAGAGACTGATGAGAATCCCTTTCATTGAAAGGGTTGCCAAGCTTCCAAAAAATTACGAGTTTCCTGAAATCTCAGCAAACATTTTTTCACCCAATCTTGATGATAATTGCAGGTAGTGATCAGTACAGGAATCTCACTTGGCTCACTAAATTTCGTTCATCTAGGTTAAACCGTTCCTTTGCAGTAACCGTTTTCATGTTTAGGTTTCACTCTGTTTTCTCCTATATGGATACATGTAGTTGGAACTCTAAATCAAACACGGTTTGTGCTAGCTCTTTGAAACTTGGCACAATAATGTAGTTCCAAGTTCTATGGCTATGGTTTGTGTGCTATTGAAGTAGCCCCAAGCAGAGACTGACGAGAATCCCTTTCATTGAAAGGGGTTATCAAGCTTCCAAAAAACTACGAGTTTCCTGAAATCTCAGCTAACATTTTTTCACCCAATCTTGATGATACTTCCATTTAATGATCAGAACACCAATCCCACTTGGCTCACCAAATTTCGTTCTTCTAGGTTAAACCGTTCCTTTGCAGTAACCGTTTTCATGTTTAGGTTTCACTCTGTTTTCTCCTATATGGATACATGTAGTTGGAACTCTAAATCAAACACGGTTTGTGCTAGCTCTTTGAAACTTGGCACAATAATGTAGTTCCAAGTTCTGTCACTATGATTTGTGTGCTTTTGAAGTAGCCCCAAGCAGAGACTGACGAGAATCCCTTTCATTGAAAGGGGTTATCAAGCTTCCAAAAAACTACGAGTTTCCTGAAATCTCAGCAAACATTTTTTCACCCAATCTTGATGATACTTGCAGGTAGTGATCAGTACACGAATCCCACTTGGCTCACCAAATTTCGTTCTTCTAGGTTAAACCGTTCCTTTGCAGTAACCGTTTTCATGTTTAGGTTTCACTCTGTTTTCTCCTATATGGATACATGTAGTTGGAACTCTAAATCAAACACGGTTTGTGCTAGCTCTTTGAAACTTGGCACAAGAATGTAGTTCCAAGTTCTATCGCTATGGTTTGTGTGCTATTGAAGTACCCCAAGCAGAGACTGACGAGAATCCCTTTCATTGAAAGGGTTTGCCAAGCTTCCAAAAAACTGCGAGTTTCCTGAAATCTCAGCAAACATTTTTTCACCCAATCTTGATGATACTTCCATTTAATGATCAGAACACCAATCCCACTTGGCTCACCAAATTTCGTTCTTCTAGGTTAAACCGTTCCTTTGCAGTAACCGTTTTCATGTTTAGGTTTCACTCTGTTTTCTCCTATATGGATACATGTAGTTGGAACTCTAAATCAAACACGGTTTGTGCTAGCTCTTTGAAACTTGGCACAATAATGTAGTTCCAAGTTCTATCGCTATCGTTTGTGTGCTATTGAAGTAGCCCCAAGCAGAGACTGACGAGAATATCTTTCATAGAACGGGTTTGCCAGGCTTCCAAAAAACTGCGAGTTTCCTAAAATCTCAGCAAACATTTTTTTCACCCAATCTTGATGATACTTGCAGGTAGTGATCAGTACACGAATCCCACTTGGCTCACCAAATTTCGTTCTTCTAGGTAAACCGTTCCTTTGCAGTAACCGTTTTCATGTTTAGGTTTCACTCTGTTTTCTCCTATATAGATACATGTAGTTGGAACTCTAAATCAAACACGGTTTGTGCTAGCTCTTTGAAACTTGGCACAATAGTGTAGTTCCAAGTTCTATCGCTATGGTTTGTGTGCTATTGAAGTAGCCCCAAGCAGAGACTGACGAGAATCCCTTTCATTGAAAGGGGTTGCCAAGCGTCCAAAAACCTGCGAGTTTCCTGAAATCTCAGCAAACATTTTTTCACCCAATCTTGATGATACTTGCAGGTAGTGATCAGTACACGAATCCCACTTGGCTCACCAAATTTCGTTCTTCTAGGTTAAACCGTTCCTTTGCAGTAACCGTTTTCATGTTTAGGTTTCACTCTGTTTTCTCCTATATGGATACATGTAGTTGGAACTCTAAATCAAACACAGTTTGTGCTAGCTCTTTGAAACTTGGCACAATAATGTAGTTCCAAGTTCTATCGCTATGGTTTGTGTGCTATTGAAGTAGCCCCAAGCAGAGACTGACGAGAATCCCTTTCATAGAAAGGGGTTGCAAGGCTTCCAAAAAACTGCGAGTTTCCTGAAATCTCAGCAAACATTTTTTCACCCAGTCTTGATGATAATTCCATTTAATGATCAGTACACCAATCCCACTTGGCTCACCAAATTTCGTTCTTCTAGGTTAAACCGTTTCTTTGCAGTAATCGTTTTCATATTTAGGTTTCACTCTGTTTTCTCCTATGTAGATACATGTATTTGGAACTCTAAATCAAACACGGTTTGTGCTAGCTCTTTGAAACTTGGCACAATAATGTAGTTTCAAGTTCTATCGCTAGGGTTTGTGTGCTATTGAAGTAGCCCCAAGCAGAGACTGACGAGAATCCCTTTCATTGAAAGGGGTTGCCAAGCTTCCAAAAAACTACGAGTTTCCCGAAATCTCAGCAAACATTTTTTCACCCAATCTTGATGATACTTCCATTTAATGATCAGTACACCAATCCCACTTGGCTCACCAAATTTCGTTCTTCTAGGTTAAACCGTTCCTTTGCAGTAATCGTTTTCATGTTTAGGTTTCACTCTGTTTTCTCCTATATGGATACATGTACTTGGAACTCTAAATCAAACACGGTTTGTGCTAGCTCTTTGAAACTTGGCACAATAATATAGTTCCAATTTCTATCGCTATGATTTGTGTGCTATTGAAGTAGCCCCAAGCAGAGACTGACGAGAATCCCTTTAATTGAAAGGGATTGTCAAGCTTCCAAAAAACTACGAGTTTCCCGAAATCTCAGCAAACATTTTTTCACCCAATTTGATGATACTTCCATTTAATGATCAGTACACCAATCCCACTTGGCTCACCAAATTTCGTTCTTCTAGGTTAAACCGTTCCTTTGCAGTAACCGTTTTCATGTTTAGGTTTCACTCTGTTTTCTCCTATATGGATACATGTAGTTGGAACTCTAAATCAAACACGGTTTGTGCTAGCTCTTTGAAACTTGGCACAATAATGTTGTTCCAAGTTCTGTCGCTATGATTTGTGTGATTTTGAAGTAGCCCCAAGCAGAGAAATACGAGAATCCCTTTCATTGAAAGGGGTTATCAAGCTTCCAAAAAACTACGAGTTTCCTGAAATCTAGCAAACATTTTTTCACCCAATCTTGATGATACTTGCAGGTAGTGATCAGTACACGAATCTCACTTGGCTCACTAAATTTCGTTCTTCTAGGTTAAACCGTTCCTTTGCAGTAACCGTTTTCATGTTTAGGTTTCACTCTGTTTTCTCCTATATGGTACATGTAGTTGGAACTCTAAATCAAACACGGTTTGTGCTAGCTCTTTGAAACTTGGCACAAGAATGTAGTTCCAAGTTCTATCGCTATGGTTTGTGTGCTATTGAAGTAGCCCCAAGCAGAGACTGACGAGAATCCCTTTCATTGAAAGGGGTTATCAAGGTTCCAAAAAACTACGAGTTTCCTGAAATCTCAGCTAACATTTTTTCACCCAATCTTGATGATACTTCCATTTAATGATCAGTACACCAATCCCACTTGGCTCACCAAATTTCGTTCTTCTAGGTTAAACCGTTCCTTTGCAGTAACCGTTTTCATGTTTAGGTTTCACTCTGTTTTCTCCTATATGGATACATGTAGTTGGAACTCTAAATCAAACACGGTTTGTGCTAGCTCTTTGAAACTTGCAACAATAATGTAGTTCCAAGTTCTGTCGCTATGATTTGTGTGATTTTGAAGTAGCCCCAAGCAGAGAAATACGAGAATCCCTTTCATTGAAAGGGGTTATCAAGCTTCCAAAAAACTACGAGTTTCCTGAAATCTAGCAAACATTTTTTCACCCAATCTTGATGATACTTGCAGGTAGTGATCAGTACACGAATCCCACTTGGCTCACCAAATGTCGTTCTTCTAGGTTAAACCGTTCCTTTGCAGTAACCGTTTTCATGTTTAGGTTTCACTCTGTTTTCTCCTATATGGATACATGTAGTTGGAACTCTAAGTCAAACACGGTTTGTGCTAGCTCTTTGAAACTTGGCACAATAATGTAGTTCCAAGTTCTATCGCTATGGTTTGTGTGCTATTGAAGTAGCCCCAAGCAGAGACTGACGAGAATCCCTTTCATGGAAAGGGGTTGCCAGGCTTCCAAAAAACTGCGAGTTTCCTGAAATCTCAGCAAACATTTTTTCACCCAGTCTTGATGATACTTCCATTTAATGATCAGTACACCAATCCCCCTTGGCTCACCAAATTTCGTTCTTCTAGGTTAAACCGTTCCTTTGCAGTAATCGTTTTCATATTTAGGTTTCACTCTGTTTTCTCCTATATAGATAGATGTAGTTGGAACTCTAAATCAAACACGGTTTGTGCTAGCTCTTTGAAACTTGGAACAAGAATGTAGTTCCAAGTTCTATCGCTATGGTTTGTGTGCTATTGAAGTAGCCCCAAGCAGAGACTGATGAGAATCCCTTTCATTGAAAGGGGTTATCAAGGTTCCAAAAAACTACGAGTTTCCTGAAATCTCAGCTAACATTTTTTCACCCAATCTTGATGATACTTCCATTTAATGATCAGTACACCAATCCCACTTGGCTCACCAAATTTCGTTCTTCTAGGTTAAACCGTTCCTTTGCAGTAACCGTTTTCATGTTTAGGTTTCACTCTGTTTTCTCCTATATGGATACATGTAGTTGGAACTCTAAATCAAACACGGTTTGTGCTAGCTCTTTGAAACTTGGCACAATAATGTAGTTCCAAGTTCTATCGCTATGGTTTGTGTGCTATTGAAGTAGCCCCAAGCAGAGACTGACGAGAATCCCTTTCATTGAAAGGGGTTGCCAAGTTTCCAAAAAACTACGAGTTTCCTGAAATCTCAGCAAACATTTTTTCACCCAATCTTGATGATACTTGCAGGTAGTGATCAGTACATGAATCCCACTTGGCTCACCAAATTTCGTTCTTCTGGGTTAAACCATTCCTTTGCAGTAACCGTTTTCATGTTTAGGTTTCACTCTGTTTTCTCCTATATGGATACATGTAGTTGGAACTCTAAATCAAGCACGGTTTGTGCTAGCTCTTTGAAACTTGGCACAATAATGTAGTTCCAAGTTCTATCGCTATGGTTTGTGTGCTATTGAAGTACCCCAAGCAGAGACTGACGAGAATCCCTTTCATGGAAAGGGGTTGCCAGGCTTCCAAAAAACTGCGAGTTTCCTGAAATCTCAGCAAACATTTTTTCACCCAGTCTTGATGATACTTCCATTTAATCATTAGTACACCAATCCCACTTGGCTCACCAAATTTCGTTCTTCTAGGTTAAACCGTTCCTTTGCAGTAACCGTTTTCATATTTAGGTTTCACTCTGTTTTCTCCTATATGGATACATGTAGGAACTCTAAATCAAACACGGTTTGTGCTAGCTCTTTGAAACTTGCAACAATAATGTAGTTCCAAGTTCTGTCGCTATGATTTGTGTGATTTTGAAGTAGCCCCAAGCAGAGAAATACGAGAATCCCTTTCATTGAAAGGGGTTATCAAGCTTCCAAAAAACTACGAGTTTCCTGAAATCTAGCAAACATTTTTTCACCCAATCTTGATGATACTTGCAGGTAGTGATCAGTACACGAATCCCACTTGGCTCACCAAATGTCGTTCTTCTAGGTTAAACCGTTTCTTTGCAGTAATCGTTTTCATATTTAGGTTTCACTCTGTTTTCTCCTATATGGATACATGTAGTTGGAACTCTAAATCAAACACGGTTTGTGCTTGCTCTTTGAAACTTGGCACAATAATGTAGTTCCAAGTTCTATCGCTATGGTTTGTGTGCTATTGAAGTAGCCCCAAGCAGAGACTGACGAGAATCCCTTTCATTGAAAGGGGTTGCCAAGCTTCCAAAAAACTACGAGTTTCCTCAAATCTCAGCAAACATTTTTTCATCCAATCTTGATGATACTTCCATTTAATGATCAGTACACCAATCCCACTTGGCTCACCAAATTACGTTCTTCTAGGTTAAACCGTTCCTTTGCAGTAACCGTTTTCATGTTTAGGTTTCACTCTGTTTTCTCCTATATGGATACATGTAGTTGGAACTCTAAGTCAAACACGGTTTGTGCTAGCTCTTTGAAACTTGGCACAATAATGTAGTTCCAAGTTCTATCGCTATGGTTTGTGTGCTATTGAAGTAGCCCCAAGCAGAGACTGACGAGAATCCCTTTCATGGAAAGGGGTTGCCAGGCTTCCAAAAAACTGCGAGTTTCCTGAAATCTCAGCAAACATTTTTTCACCCAGTCTTGATGATACTTCCATTTAATGATCAGTACACCAATCCCCCTTGGCTCACCAAATTTCGTTCTTCTAGGTTAAACCGTTCCTTTGCAGTAATCGTTTTCATATTTAGGTTTCACTCTGTTTTCTCCTATATAGATACATGTAGTTGGAACTCTAAATCAAACACGGTTTGTGCTAGCTCTTTGAAACTTGGCACAATAATGTAGTTTCAAGTTCTATCGCTAGGGTTTGTGTGCTATTGAAGTAGCCCCAAGCAGAGACTGACGAGAATCCCTTTCATTGAAAGGGGTTGCCAAGCTTCCAAAAAACTACGAGTTTCCAGAAATCTCAGCAAACATTTTTTCACCCAATCTTGATGATACTTCCATTTAATGATCAGTACACCAATCCCACTTGGCTCACCAAATTTCGTTCTTCTAGGTTAAACCGTTCCTTTGCAGTAACCGTTTTCATGTTTAGGTTTCACTCTGTTTTCTCCTATATGGATACATGTAGTTGGAACTCTAAATCAAACACGGTTTGTGCTAGCTCTTTGAAACTTGGCACAATAATATAGTTCCAAGTTCTATCGCTATGCTTTGTGTGCAATTGAAGTAGCCCCAAGCAGAGACTGACGAGAATCCCTTTCATTGAAAGGGGTTGTCAAGCTTCCAAAAAACTACGAGTTTCCTGAAATCTCAGCAAACATTTTTTCACCCAATCTTGATGATACTTCCATTTAATGATCAGTACACCAATCCCACTTGGCTCACCAAATTTCGTTCTTCTAGGTTAAACCGTTCCTTTGCAGTAATCGTTTTCATATTTAGGTTTCACTCTGTTTTCTCCTATATGGATACATGTAGTTGGAACTCTAAATCAAGCACGGTTTGTGCTAGCTCTTTGAAACTTGGCACAATAATGTAGTTCCAAGTTCTATCGCTATGGTTTGTGTGCTATTGAAGTAGCCCCAAGCAGAGACTGACGAGAATCCCTTTCATTGAAAGGGGTTGCCAAGCTTCCAAAAAACTACGAGTTTCCTGAAATCTCAGCAAACATTTTTCACCCAATCTTGATGATACTTGCAGGTAGATATCAGTACACGAATCCCACTTGGCTCACCAAATTTCGTTCTTCTAGGTTAAACCGTTCCTTTGCAGTAACCGTTTTCATGTTTAGGTTTCACTCTGTTTTCTCCTATATGGATACATGTAGTTGGAACTCTAAATCAAACACGGTTTGTGCTAGCTCTTTGAAACTTGGCACAATAATGTAGTTCCAAGTTCTATCGCTATGGTTTGTGTGCTATTGAAGTAGCCCCAAGCAGAGACTGACGAGAATCCCTTTCATTGAAAGGGGTTGCAAAGCTTCCAAAAACTGCGAGTTTCCTGAAATCGCAGCAAACATTTTTTCAACCAATCTTGATGATACTTCCATTTAATGATCAGTACACCAATCCCACTTGGCTCACCAAATTTCGTTGTTCTAGGTTAAAACGTTCCTTTGCAGTAACCGTTTTCATGATTAGGTTTCACTCTGTTTTCTCCTATATGGATACATGTATTTGGAACTCTAAATCAAACACGGTTTGTGCTAGCTCTTTGAAACTTGGCACAATAATGTAGTTCCAAGTTCTATCGCTATGGTTTGTGTGCTATTGAAGTAGCCCCAAGCAGAGACTGACGAGAATCCCTTTCATAGAAAGGCGTTGCCAGGCTTCCAAAAAACTGCGAGTTTCCTGAAATCTCAGCAAACATTTTTTCACCCAGTCTTGATGATACTTCCACTTAATGATCAGTACACCAATCCCACTTGGCTCACCAAATTTCGTTCTTCTAGGTTAAACCGTTCCTTTGCAGTAATCATTTTCATATTTAGGTTTCACTCTGTTTTCTCCTATATAGATACATGTAGTTGGAACTCTAAATCAAACACGGTTTGTGCTAGCTCTTTGAAACTTGGCACAATAATGTAGTTCCAAGTTCTATCGCTATGGTTTGTGTGCTATTGAAGTAGCCCCAAGCAGAGACTGACGAGAATCCCTTTCATTGAAAGGGGTTGCCAAGCTTCCAAAAAACTGCGAGTTTCCTGAAATCGCAGCAAACATTTTTTCACCCAATCTTGATGATACTTCCATTTAATGATCAGTACACCAATCCCACTTGGCTCACCAAATTTCGTTCTTCTAGGTTAAATCGTTCCTTTGCAGTAACCGTTTTCATGTTTAGGTTTCACTCTGTTTTCTCCTATATAGATACGTGTAGTTGGAACTCTAAATCAAACACGGTTTGTGCTAGCTCTTTGAAACTTGGCACAATAATGTAGTTCCAAGTTCTATCGCTATGGTTTGTGTGCTATTGAAGTAGCCCCAAGCAGAGACTGAGGAGAATCCCTTTCATTGAAAGGGGTTGCCAAGCTTCCAAAAAACTGCGAGTTTCCTGAAATCTCAGCAAACATTTTTTCACCCAATCTTGATGATACTTACAGGTAGTGATCAATACATGAATCCCACTTGGCTCACTAAATTTCGTTCTTCTAGGTTAAAGCGTTCCTTTGCAGTAACCCTTTTCATGTTTAGGTTTTACTCTGTTTTCTCCAATATGGATACATGTAGTTGGAACTCTAAATCAAACACGGTTTGTGCTAGCTCTTTGAAACTTGGCACAATAATGTAGTTCCAAGTACTGTCGCTATGATTTGTGTGCTTTTGAAGTAGACCCAAGCAGAGACTGACCAGAATCCCTTTCATTGAAAGGGGTTATCAAGCTTCCAAGAAACTACGATTTTCCTGAAATCTCAGCAAACATTTTTTCACCCAATCTTGATGATACTTGCAGGTAGTGATCAGTACACGAATCCCACTTGGCTCACCAAATTTCGTTGTTCTAGGTTAAAACGTTCCTTTGCAGTAACCGTTTTCATGATTAGGTTTCACTCTGTTTTCTCCTATATGGATACATGTAGTTGGAACTCTAAATCAAACACGGTTTGTTCTAGCTCTTTGAAACTTGGCACAATAATGTAGTTCCAAGTTCTATCGCTATGGTTGTGTGCTATTGAAGTAGCCCCAAGCAGAGACTGACGAGAATCCCTTTCATAGAAAGGCGTTGCCAGGCTTCCAAAAAACTGCGAGTTTCCTGAAATCTCAGCAAATATTTTTTCACCCCAGTCTTGATGATACTTCCACTTAATGATCAGTACACCAATCCCACTTGGCTCACCAAATTTCGTTCTTCTAGGTTAAACCGTTCCTTTGCAGTAATCGTTTTCATATTTAGGTTTCACTCTGTTTCTCCTATATAGATACATGTAGTTGGAACTCTAAATCAAGCACGGTTTGTGCTAGCTCTTTGAAACTTGGCACAATAATGTAGTTCCAAGTTCTATCGCTATGGTTTGTGTGCTATTGAAGTAGCCCCAAGCAGAGACTGACGAGAATCCCTTTCATTGAAAGGGGTTGCCAAGCTTCCAAAAAACTGCGAGTTTCCTGAAATCGCAGCAAACATTTTTTCACCCAATCTTGATGATACTTCCATTTAATGATCAGTACACCACTCCCACTTGGCTCACCAAATTTCGTTCTTCTAGGTTAAATCGTTCCTTTGCAGTAACCGTTTTCATGTTTAGGTTTCACTCTGTTTTCTCCTATATAGATACGTGTAGTTGGAACTCTAAATCAAACACGGTTTGTGCTAGCTCTTTGAAACTTGGCACAATAATGTAGTTCCAAGTTCTATCGCTATGGTTTGTGTGCTATTGAAGTAGCCCCAAGCAGAGACTGACGAGAATCCCTTTCATTGAAAGGGGTTGCCAAGCTTCCAAAAAACTGCGAGTTTCCTGAAATCTCAGCAAACATTTTTTCACCCAATCTTGATGATACTTGCAGGTAGTGATCAATACATGAATCCCACTTGGCTCACTAAATTTCATTCTTCTAGGTTAAAGCGTTCCTTTGCCAGTAACCCTTTTCATGATTAGGTTTCACTCTGTTTTCTCCTATATGGATACATGTAGTTGGAACTCTAAATCAAGCACGGTTTGTGCTAGCTCTTTGAAACTTGGCACACTAATGTAGTTCCAAGTTCTATCGCTATGGTTTGTGTGCTATTGAAGTAGCCCCAAGCAGAGACTGACGAGAATCCCTTTCATTGAAAGGGGTTGCCAGGCTTCCAAAAAACTGCGAGTATCCTGAAATCTCAGCAAATATTTTTTCACCCAGTCTTGATGATACTTCCATTTAATGATCAGTACACCAATCCCACTTGGCTCACCAAATTTCGTTCTTCGAGGTTAAACCGTTCCTTTGCAGTAATCGTTTTCATATTTAGGTTTCACTCTGTTTTCTCCTATATGGATACATGTAGTTGGAACTCTAAATCAAGCACGGTTTGTGCTAGCTCTTTGAAGCTTGGCACAATAATGTAGTTCCAAGTTCTATCGCTATGGTTTGTGTGCTATTGAAGTAGCCCCAAGCAGAGACTGACAAGAATCCCTTTCATTGAAAGGGGTTGCCAGGCTTCCAAAAAACTGCGAGTATCCTGAAATCTCAGCAAACATTTTTTCACCCAGTCTTGATGATACTTCCATTTAATGATCAGTACACCAATCCCACTTGGCTCACCAATTTTCGTTCTTCTAGGTTAAACCGTTCCTTTGCAGTAATCGTTTTTCATATTTAGGTTTCACTCTGTTTTCTCCTATATGGATACATGTAGTTGGAACTCTAAATCAAGCACGGTTTGTGCTAGCTCTTTGAAACTTGGCACAATAATGTAGTTCCAAGTTCTATCGCTATGGTTTGTGTGCTATTGAAGTAGCCCCAAGCAGAGACTGACGAGAATCCCTTTCATTGAAAGGGGTTGCCAAGCTTCCAAAAAACTACAAGTTTCCTGAAATCTCAGCAAACATTTTTTCACCCAATCTTGATGATACTTGCAGGTAGTGATCAGTACACGAATCCCACTTGGCTCACCAAATTTCGTTCTTCTAGGTTAAACCGTTCCTTTGCAGTAGCCGTTTTCATGTTTAGTTTCACTCTGTTTTCTCCTATATGGATACATGTAGTTGGAACTCTAAATCAAACACGGTTTGTGCTAGCTCTTTGAAACTTGGCACAATAATGTAGTTCCAAGTTCTATCGCTATGGTTTGTGTGCTATTGAAGTAGCCCCAAGCAGAGACTGACGAGAATCCCTTTCATTGAAAGGGGTTGCCAAGCTTCCAAAAACTGCGAGTTTCCTGAAATCGCAGCAAATATTTTTTCACCCAATCTTGATGATACTTCCATTTAATGATCAGTACACCAATCCCACTTGGCTCACCAAATTTCGTTGTTCTAGGTTAAAATGTTCCTTTGCAGTAACCGTTTTCATGATTAGGTTTCACTCTGTTTTCTCCTATATGGATACATGTATTTGGAACTCTAAATCAAACACGGTTTGTGCTAGCTCTTTGAAACTTGGCACAATAATGTAGTTCCAAGTTCTATCGCTATGGTTTGTGTGCTATTGAAGTAGCCCCAAGCAGAGACTGACGAGAATCCCATTCATTGAAAGGGGTTGCCAAGCTTCCAAAAAACTGCGAGTTTCCTGAAATCTCAGCAAACATTTTTTCACCCAATCATGAGGATACTTCTATTTAATGATCAGTACACCAATCCCACTTGGCTCACCAAATTTCGTTCTTCTAGGTTAAACCGTTCCTTTGGAGTTAATCGTTTTCATATTTAGGTTTCACTCTGTTTTCTCCTATATAGATACATGTAGTTGGAACTCTAAATCAAACACGGTTTGTGCTAGCTCTTTGAAACTTGGCACAATAATGTAGTTCCAAGTTCTATCGCTATGGTTTGTGTGCTATTGAAGTAGCCCCAAGCAGAGACTGACGAGAATCCCTTTCATTGAAAGGGGTTGCCAGGCTTCCAAAAAACTGCGAGTATCCTGAAATCTCAGCAAACATTTTTTCACCCAGTCTTGATGATACTTCCATTTAATGATCAGTACACCAATCCCACTTGGCTCACCAAATTTCGTTCTTCTAGGTTAAACCGTTCCTTTGCAGTAATCGTTTTCATATTTAGGTTTCACTCTGTTTTCTCCTATATGGATACATGTAGTTGGAACTCTAAATCAAGCACGGTTTGTGCTAGCTCTTTGAAGCTTGGCACAATAATGTAGTTCCAAGTTCTATCGCTATGGTTTGTGTGCTATTGAAGTAGCCCCAAGCAGAGACTGACGAGAATCCCTTTCATTGAAAGGGGTTGCCAGGCTTCCAAAAAACTGCGAGTATCCTGAAATCTCAGCAAATATTTTTTCACCCAGTCTTGATGATACTTCCATTTAATGATCAGTACACCAATCCCACTTGGCTCACCAAATTTCGTTCTTCTAGGTTAAACCGTTCCTTTGCAGTAATTGTTTTCATATTTAGGTTTCACTCTGTTTTCTCCTATATGGATACATGTAGTTGGAACTCTAAATCAAGCACGGTTTGTGCTAGCTCTTTGAAACTTGGCACAATAATGTAGTTCCAAGTTCTATCGCTATGGTTTGTGTGCTATTGAAGTAGCCCCAAGCAGAGACTGACGAGAATCCCTTTCATTGAAAGGGGTTGCCAAGCTTCCAAAAAACTACAAGTTTCCTGAAATCTCAGCAAACATTTTTTCACCCAATCTTGATGATACTTGCTGGTAGTGATCAGTACACGAATCCCACTTGGCTCACCAAATTTCGTTCTTCTAGGTTAAACCGTTCCTTTGCAGTAACCCTTTTCATGTTTAGGTTTCACTCTGTTTTCTCCTATATGGATACATGTAGTTGGAACTCTAAATCAAACACGGTTTGTGCTAGCTCTTTGAAACTTGGCACAATAATGTAGTTCCAAGTAGTGTCGCTATGATTTGTGTGCTTTTGAAGTAGCCCCAAGCAGAGACTGACAAGAATCCCTTTCATTGAAAGGGGTTATCAAGCTTCCAAGAAACTACGATTTTCCTGAAATCTCAGCAAACATTTTTTCACCCAATCTTGATGATACTTGCAGGTAGTGATCAGTACACGAATCCCACTTGGCTCACCAAATTTCGTTGTTCTAGGTTAAAACGTTCCTTTGCAGTAACCGTTTTCATGATTAGGTTTCACTCTGTTTTCTCCTATATGGATACATGTAGTTGGAACTCTAAATCAAACACGGTTTGTTCTAGCTCTTTGAAACTTGGCACAATAATGTAGTTCCAAGTTCTATCGCTATGGTTTGTGTGCTATTGAAGTAGCCCCAAGCAGAGACTGACGAGAATCCCTTTCATAGAAAGGCGTTGCCAGGCTTCCAAAAAACTGCGAGTTTCCTGAAATCTCAGCAAACATTTTTTCACCCAGGCTTGATGATACTTCCACTTAATGATCAGTACACCAATCCCACTTGGCTCACCAAATTTCGTTCTTCTAGGTTAAACCGTTCCTTTGCAGTAATCGTTTTCATATTTAGGTTTCACTCTGTTTTCTCCTATATAGATACATGTAGTTGGAACTCTAAATCAAACACGGTTTGTGCTAGCTCTTTGAAACTTGGCACAATAATGTAGTTCCAAGTTCTATCGCTATGGTTTGTGTGCTATTGAAGTAGCCCCAAGCAGAGACTGACGAGAATCCCTTTCATTGAAAGGGGTTGCCAAGCTTCCAAAAAACTGCGAGTTTCCTGAAATCTCAGCAAACATTTTTTCACCCAATCATGAGGATATTTCTATTTAATGATCAGTACACCAATCCCACTTTGCTCACCAAATTTCGTTCTTCTAGGTTAAACCGTTCCTTTGCAGTAACCGTTTTCATGTTTAGGTTTCACTCTGTTTTCTCCTATATGGATACATGTAGTTGGAACTCTAAATCAAACACGGTTTGTGCTAGCACTTTGAAACTTGGCACAATAATGTAGTTCCAAGTTCTATCGCTGTGGTTTGTGTGCTATTGAAGTAGCCCCAAGCAGAGACTGACGAGAATCCCTTTCATAGAAAGGGGTTGCCAGGCTTCCAAAAAACTGCGAGTATCCTGAAAATTCAGCAAACATTTTTTCACCCAGTCTTGATGATACTTCCATTTAATGATCAGTACACCAATCCCACATGGCTCACCAAATTTCGTTCTTCTAGGTTAAACCGTTCCTTTGCAGTAATCGTTTTCATATTTAGGTTTCACTCTGTTTTCTCCTATATGGATACATGTAGTTGGAACTCTAAATCAAGCACGGTTTGTGCTAGCTCTTTGAAACTTGGCACAATAATGTAGTTCCAAGTTCTATCGCTATGGTTTGTGTGCTATTGAAGTAGCCCCAAGCAGAGACTGACGAGAATCCCTTTCATTGAAAGGGGTTGCCAGGCTTCCAAAAAACTGCGAGTATCCTGAAATCTCAGCAAACATTTTTTCACCCAGTCTTGATGATACTTCCATTTAATGATCAGTACACCAATCCCACTTGGCTCACCAAATTTCGTTCTTCTAGGTTAAACCGTTCCTTTGCAGTAATCGTTTTCATATTTAGGTTTCACTCTGTTTTCTCCTATATGGATACATGTAGTTGGAACTCTAAATCAAGCACGGTTTGTGCTAGCTCTTTGAAGCTTGGCACAATAATGTAGTTCCAAGTTCTATCGCTATGGTTTGTGTGCTATTGAAGTAGCCCCAAGCAGAGACTGACGAGAATCCCTTTCATTGAAAGGGGTTGCCAGGCTTCCAAAAAACTGCGAGTATCCTGAAATCTCAGCAAATATTTTTTCACCCAGTCTTGATGATACTTCCATTTAATGATCAGTACACCAATCCCACTTGGCTCACCAAATTTCGTTCTTCTAGGTTAAACCGTTCCTTTGCAGTAATTGTTTTCATATTTAGGTTTCACTCTGTTTTCTCCTATATGGATACATGTAGTTGGAACTCTAAATCAAGCACGGTTTGTGCTAGCTCTTTGAAACTTGGCACAATAATGTAGTTCCAAGTTCTATCGCTATGGTTTGTGTGCTATTGAAGTAGCCCCAAGCAGAGACTGACGAGAATCCCTTTCATTGAAAGGGGTTGCCAAGCTTCCAAAAAACTACAAGTTTCCTGAAATCTCAGCAAACATTTTTTCACCCAATCTTGATGATACTTGCAGGTAGTGATCAGTACACGAATCCCACTTGGCTCACCAAATTTCGTTCTTCTAGGTTAAACCGTTCCTTTGCAGTAACCCTTTTCATGTTTAGGTTTCACTCTGTTTTCTCCTATATGGATACATGTATTTGGAACTCTAAATCAAACACGGTTTGTGCTAGCTCTTTGAAACTTGGCACAATAATGTAGTTCCAAGTTCTATCGCTATGGTTTGTGTGCTATTGAAGTAGCCCCAAGCAGAGACTGACGAGAATCCCTTTCATAGAAAGGCGTTGCCAGGCTTCCAAAAAACTGCGAGTTTCCTGAAATCTCAGCAAACATTTTTTCACCCAGTCTTGATGATACTTCCACTTAATGATCAGTACACCAATCCCTCTTGGCTCACCAAATTTCGTTCTTCTAGGTTAAACCGTTCCTTTGCAGTAATCGTTTTCATATTTAGGTTTCACTCTGTTTTCTCCTATATAGATACATGTAGTTGGAACTCTAAATCAAACACGGTTTGTGCTAGCTCTTTGAAACTTGGCACAATAATGTAGTGCCAAGTTCTATCGCTATGGTTTGTGTGCTATAGAAGTAGCCCCAAGCAGAGACTGACGAGAATCCCTTTCATTGAAAGGGGTTGCCAAGCTTCCAAAAAACTACGAGTTTCCTGAAATCTCAGCAAACATTTTTTCACCCAATCATGATGATACTTCTATTTAATGATCAGTACACCAATCCCACTTGGCTGAACAAATTTCGTTCTTCTAGGTTAAACCGTTCCTTTGCAGTAACCGTTTTCATGTTTAGGTTTCACTCTGTTTTCTCCTATATGGATACATGTAGTTGGAACTCTAAATCAAACACGGTTTGTGCTAGCACTTTGAAACTTGGCACAATAATGTAGTTCCAAGTTCTATCGCTATGGTTTGTGTGCTATTGAAGTAGCCCCAAGCAGAGACTGACGAGAATCCCTTTCATAGAAAGGGGTTGCCAGGCTTCCAAAAAACTGCGAGTATCCTGAAATCTCAGCAAACATTTTTTCACCCAGTCTTGATGATACTTCCATTTAATGATCAGTACACCAATCCCACTTGGCTCACCAAATTTCGTTCTTCTAGGTTTAACCTAGAAGAATGAAAATTAGTGAGCCAAGTGGATTGCAACCCCTTTCAATGAAAGGGATTCTCGTCAGTCTCTGCTTGGGGCTACTTCAATAGCACACAAACCATAGCGATAGAACTTGGAACTACATTATTGTGCCAAGTTTCAAAGAGCTAGCACAAACCGTGTTTGATTTAGAGTTCCAACTACACGTATCTATATAGGAGAAAACAGAGTAAAACCTAAACATGAAAAGGGTTACTGCAAAGGAACGGTTTAACCTAGAAGAACGAAATTTGGTGAGCCAAGTGGGATTCGTGTTCTGATCACTACCTGCAAGTATCATCAAGATTGGGTGAAAAAATGTTTGCGGTTCTCGTCAGTCTCTGCTTGGGGCTACTTCAATAGCACACAAACCATAGCGATAGAACTTGGAACTACATTATTGTGCCAAGTTTCAAAGAGGTAGCACAAACCGTGTTTGATTTAGAGTTCCAACTACATGTATCTATGGAAAACAGAGTGAAACCTAAATATGAAAACGATTACTGCAAAGGAACGGTTTAACCTAGAAGAACGAAATTTGGTGAGCCAAGTGGGATTGGTGTACTGATCATTAAGTGGAAGTATCATCAAGACTGGGTGAAAAAATGTTTGCTGAGATTTCAGGAAACTCGCAGTTTTTTGGAAGCCTGGCAACGCCTTTCTATGAACTGGATTCTCGT